>NW_025400984.1:4612005-4645615 GCF_015345945.1 Tribolium madens
ATCTGAATTTTGAAATTAATACTGATTCTAATAACAAATAAAATAACTTTTCTTCAATCCTCTATGTTAAAATTGAATTTTATCTACTCTTTTCTTCATGTTAAAATGAAATTGTATCGTCTAGATGATAAAAAATACATCCATTGTTGTTTATCTGCGGTTGTTAGTTGCTAACGATCTTTGACATTAGATTTCATTGTTGAATTTTACTTTGACATTTATAAATATCGACCAAATTAACTACAAAATTAGTGAGGATTGAATAAAATTTTATATTGTACACGACGATAAAATTTTCATTATCTTTTCGAGCATATTATTAAAATTATTATTAAAATTCAATTTTATCGTCTTGTATAATAAATAACTATTTTCTCTCAATGTTGTGGAGTTTCGAAATTAACAAAAAATGTAAATTCGTTGGTTAATTTTTTATTAATTCCCTAGCTCCACGACAACTTTGAGCAAAAAAATTAAAAAGAGAATAAGAAACTGCAATTATGAGAAACATTACCTTAATTTTAAAAAAACAACATATTCTAAAAAAATTTATTTTATACCTACATTTGGATTTTTACATACCAGATGAAAAAAATAGTATGGAACCAAACGTTTTTTGCTTAAACTATTTATTTATTTTTTTGAAAGACGATTTGATGAATGATAAAGTACTATACTATATTTTTTTTTTTGAGTTCCACAAAATTTTTAATTTTTTTAAATGGCAACCTACTACAAAACCATTTTTTTCTCATGAAGGTTATGATCTAAAGATTACAACTATCTACTTTATGTTTAATTAAAAAAAATACATAAATTGCAATTTTGACAAAAAAAATCGCATAACTCAAAAACAAAACAAAATTTCGTTCTCAAAATACGCTCACATTTTTTATTTTACTTTAATTTATTTTAATTATTATTTTCTGATGGCAAATGATTAAAAAAAATCGCTTGGTTCCATACTTTAACTTACTGTATATTAATTACATAATTATGTATTTGGAAACTCAAATTTAGAATTTTTCTTGAGAAAAATCAGAATTTTGTGGAAAATTAGTATGTATTTAGAAAAATTTCGAAACTGAAATTTGTTTGTTTTAACAATGATTTCTCCAGTAAAACTATAATTATTTGTATTATAAAGAAGAAAAGTATATCTTTTCTAGAAATTACTACCCCAAACTTATCGAAAACAATAACCACCCAGGGAGGAAAAGACACTTCCACCAGTGTCATACATACAATTTTTCCGACGATCCAGCGGAAAAAACTAACAATTTTTCCTAATATCCCAGTTTTGCCATTAAATCAGAGGAATGAGGTAAAACTTTTACCTCATCCTTGAGAGGTTACATATACTCATTTTTATTGTAATTTTGACAAATGAGAAAAAAATGACTTTCTGTTGGGGTCATAGGAAATAATTTTTTTCACGGCTTTTGTACGCCACGCGTAATTTCAGCGCGTGTTTTATTTTACGAAAGTAGATCCTGCTTAAATGCTTTGGGTTCATCCGAGTTAATGAATATCGTGACTTCTTTCACTTTCCCAATTAGCGCAAAATTAATAAACCTGGCCACTCTTACACTTTGGTGAAAAATTCTTAGCACCGACCCCATTACAAGAAGCGTCCAATTAAAAACAATTTCAGCAAGTAGCGGCACCTGAAGGCTGTCTGAAAGCTCGTAATTAATTACCGGTAATCAGTTCAGTCCCGTCTCGAGTCGCGCAACCCATGGTCGAGTTGATCTTCATAAAGCCGAGATAACCCATGGTAGATATCTCCCAACCCATGACCGGAACGGCGTTGCGGTTGAAATTCAATTGTATGACCATCCATCGGTCCGGTCCAGTAGGCCGCGTCCGTTGCCCGCTCACTTTGATTGAGTTTTTATGAAGAAGCACTGGTAGTTTTTGTGAGAACAAGTCCGTGTGAATTTTCGAATTTAATTTCGAATTTTCAAATCTTTTACAATAGCGTCACGAATCGACCATCTAACAATTTCGGACCGATTCGATGTATATCAAACTTACTTATGGAGGCTTCACGCTGCCACAATGCTACAGATGTGTTCGCGCGTAAACTCTTGTACGTGATGGCGAAGAAGCTCAAAACGTGACCGAAGGCCTTTGAGTATCGGCGACCGGACTACAGAACGCTTATGTAATGTCGTAACCGGAGCTTTGTGCACAAAAGAACCACGGGATTCCGGTCGATGGGACTGATAACATTACTAAACATCGGCTCGAAAGCGTTTTTTACAAAGTCGCAAACGCAAAAATTGAAATAACCGCGCGAGCTTAGATTAAGTCATAAATCTCGCCCTGAAAAGTTGTAATTTCATGTCGGGAGTAAATAATTGCAAACTCCTGAAAAATCGAGATTTTTATGTAATTAGTTAGCTACTGATGAAGTTCTTTATTAACTCGGGTGTTAATGATACAGGCTGAAAAAAGTATTTGCGAATCTTGCAACATCACCTTCTTTATGTATTAATTTCAATTCAATTAAATTATGCAGCCAGAACTCGCGTCCCAGAGAAAAATGTAAGGTAAGATACAAGGAACAGGGAAAAAATGTTAAAAAAATTATATCTATAAAAATTTCGAAGTTATGAGAGCTTAAATTTTGCACTTTGACTCTATTTATTTCTGTTGGAAAAATAATTTTCCAAGTTTTTTTGCTACAGGCAAGAAAACAAGGAAGCTATGTCCTAAATTATAACTCTGTTTAGTGTTATTTGTGTCTTTTATTGGCAAAATCATCAGTATCATTAAACAGAATAAAAAAATGTTAAATGACAAAAAGTGTCAAAGTTTTTTGACAGAGGGTTATCATATCTAACATAAAATTTGTCTCTAGGGCGCGAGTTTTGACACACCCTGTATGTAAATAGAGCATTTTTTTAAACGGCCACGTTGGATATCTCAGAAAATTAACAAAAATTAGAAAGTTTATAATTTTTTGATATGTTCCCATTTCCCTTTAGGGTATGGGGTAAATAGGAACGTCAATGTTTTTTATTTTTGTTTATATTTTTATTAAAAATTAGATTTTTAAAAATTTGTTTATGACAGCTAAGAATATAAATAAACAAAGTTTATGTAGCAATAAAAGTTGATTTCATTTATAACTTTTTTTATTATTTTTGAGCTTTAGAAGTTAAGTGTTCCCAATTCCCCCACTCTCCCCTACTGTCAATCAACGCAGACGACGTTTCACAGTTATTCTTGCATTTTTATAGTAATTTGTTTTACTAGATCTTTTTCTGCGTACACATAAATGAAATATACACAAAAGTCAAACAGAACACAGCACAAATTCTTGGTCAAACTACCTTCCATTTGAGGTATCACAATTTTGAAGAAGTTGTTTGTATTACAAAGGGTTTTTTTTTTCAAAAGTACAGTAAAGGGTGTCCCCCTGTAAATAAAAATTGACCTGTTTTGGGATTTTCTATTTTTTTTACCTTATGAGATATCCAGGGAGTTCGTTTTAATTTCCAGTTTTAATTAATTTTTATTAAAAACAATACCAAATTTTTCCTTAGACCTTTTTTTCATGTTATGCCTGAGTACCTTAATTTTTTTCAGGCACGTTTAAACACAGCAGGTGAATAAAGTTTTGTCCAAACTCCCCAAAATATCTTTTTTTAATTAAACTGAAATTTTGAAATGTATATCTAACTTTATTAGGAAAAAGAAAGTTTGTTTTGATCTTTCAATTTTTATGTACATACAATAAAATTTAAAAACCATTTCACTAAAAAATTACAATGCTTGTTTTTTACATCAACTGTTTTGGCCAAAAACTACGTCAAAAAACAAGTACTTAGTTCAAAAATAACAATATTTCTGATTTTTCTAGACTGATTTTTGATTTGTTAAGTTGGAGTTGTAATAAATCTAATAAAACTGAAGAAAATTTATGAGCGATCAAAATTTTTAACACTGCTCATCATGTCCCGATTTAATGCCAAATACTATAAATTTTGAAAAACTCCCACCTTGATAGAGCTCTTTGGTGAAATAATTTTATGATTCTACCATAATTTATAAGAAATTAAGTACTTCAATGTCAAAATATAACTATAGGCAAAACTTAAATTGTAACTAATTATGCAAAAGTTAGAAAACGAAAGTAAACGTTTTTATACAATTTTAGTTTAATTATAAAAAGGTTTTTAGGGATGCGTATAAAACATGAGTCACTTGGTACAGTGTAAAAAACAAACTTTTTCTGTTTGTTTTCTCGTTGGTGTAAAAAGAATCACGTTTTCTATCAAACAAACCTAGAGAGTTTTTACGCTACTTGGAGATGTTATTTAGTGAAATTGCTTGTCACAAGCAGGTGTGCAAAAAAGAGAAAATTTCTCTGAAACGACACTGAAGATTGTTTAAAAATCCTTGCATATTTCGGGTTGCTTTACAATTCGCAATAATAGCGGTAAAACGTGCGCATTTCCTGGCATCACTCAGCACACAGGAGCCGAAGTATCATGATTACATATTTAGTCCATACTTTATGATCTACTGTATAAGGATGATTATAGCATTTCACTCGAGCGTAGAGTGAAAGGAGAGTTAATTTAATGATTTGTACGAAGGTGCTAGTTAAAACGTATAAATAATAATGAATCACGGACTGACCCTTGGGGATTTTAATTTACTCCTTCCTAGCGATTTTCGCGGAGACTTCAACGTGAGCGCACGGCACAAAATCCGTACAACTAACAAGTTTCAAATGAATTTCGGCACGAAACGTTGAATTTAATTAAAATTCTAATTAGATCGAATTAACTAATTGGAATAATGGAAGAGTCGGATTTCGTTGACTGTGAATTATACGGTTTTAAATTAAGTTAATGAATAGGAGCGGTGATTGATGACTGGGATGATTAATTCGTAGTGGGTAAACAAAAATCAACGGCAATTGCAGCCGGTTCTTGTTACTTGAGATGAGCTAATCATTTCTGAGTAAAATATCGAATTTCTTGTCACTCACCTGAGCATATTCTGCGCAAATATCTATACTTGATACGAAATTGCACACATCGTCCACTGTCCAACTGGCCACATCGTCGTGAAGTCGCGGACTTTCCGATTGGGCCCTTTTGGACACAGTACTAGGACTACTGGACGAGGAGGTCTTCATCCTAGGCCGTTTCAGGGGCGGCGCAGCCGCCGACAAGTCCAACGGGGACGAAGCGTCCTGTCTTTTCACACTTTTGAGCAGTCCTTGCAGTTCGGCCTCTTTGGCAGTCCGCACCATCGCCAGCAAGGTCTGCGTCGTGGACATATCAATCAACGGGGGAAACATGGAGGAGTTGGCGAAAGGGTTAAGAAGGGAGCTAAAATCGGTCTTTTTCTCCGCTTCTTTGGGAAGTCTGGGGAGGAGATTGGGGAAATTCGACTTGAACCGGGGGTCCAACGGCGGCGGAAAGCCGTTTCGAGCCGCACTGAAATAACTACGAAAAATTTCAGTCGTAATCACAACCAAAATCTTACTCATTGGGGTTGGCGTTGTTGTACTTGGCGGCGAGACTCCGCATGAAATCGCTGTAATTCCGGCCCGAGACCGGGGGTAGGGGGTGGCTGTCGGCCGCTGGGGGGGTGTCAGGGTGCGAGTTGGACGAAGGTGTGACTGATCGCGAGCGACTGGAAATGTCCGGAGTCCCCGGACTGAGTCGCTCGTTTTTGACGTGGTTGTTGTTGTTGTGGATGGGGTAGTCGGGGGTCGAGGTGGGGCCGTTGTTGTTGGTGATTGTTCGCTCCATTCGGCGTTTCTTCACCAACTTGGTGGCTTGTAATTGAGGACTGCTATCGATGGCTTCCGTTGCGGTCTCGCCTGGAATCAACACCAGAAGATACGTTAGATGGGCGGTTACGTATCGCCTTTTAATTTATTAGATACTTATAATTACGGGTTGTACCGATGGTAAAAGAAAAACTCGATATGATCAAGGACGTGATTGCTATTGAGGAATTCTAGTTTGGTTGTGATGGGAGCTACTGTAGACACGCCAATGGCTTGTAGTGGAACGGACAATAAAATAATGACCGAGAGAGAGCTTTGGGAGGTCATGTTCGCCACAGAGGCAATTCAATCAAAATAAAAATAAAATATCTCGAACTGTTTATTTGTAAGCATCTCAATTTTTAACAAATAGAAAATTCCTAAAATTTTCAGTTATTTTTCCACAATTCGAGAAATTGAAAATACATTAATTAAAAATGTTAAAAAAAAATCTTAGAAGAAAGTAAGAAAAAAATAAGTATGTTGGGAAATATGTATTTGTAGTAAACGAGTTTTTTATTATTTCACGGATCAATAACTACTTGGAAATGACGTTTCAGGATGAGATTCAGCTCTTATTCACTACTATTTTTTAATGATATTTCGAAAAATATTTTTAAATTTCAGTCTTCACTAATAACAAAAAAACCTTCATTGTAGGTACTTAAGCTTTAACAAATCAAGAAAATACCAAAACTACCAAAGTAATTTTTTTAGAATCCAGATAAAAATTAGAGAAAAAAACATCAATTTTCACTAATATGTGATTTTTTTTACTTTCTATATACTTTGTACAAACACTGTGTCCCCGGATAGGTGAAAGGACTCTTGTAAAAGATAAAAAGTATCGATTTAAATTTTTATTTTTTGAGGTTCAGCCCTGCTTGATTAAAAATTAATTTCTAACATAATTTTAGTTTTGAAAAATCAATTAAGTATGCTTAAAAAATTTAAAAAAAAATATTTTTCTGTTCAGTAAAATGCCTTTTATGTAGCAAATACAACAAAAATTTATTAAAAAAAGTCGTTTAGAATCAACATTTAGGCCCCTATACCAAATTTCAAAATTATCGGTCTACTATGACTTTTATTTTTTTTAACATAATTTTTTAGAAACGTCAAAAAATGTTTGGTGCAATAATCTAAATGTAAATTTATTTTATTCGTAATAAAAGAACTGTTAAAAATAAAATTCTTTAATTTGTGAAATAATAGATATAGAGTGCCCATTTTATCTGTTCCCTCCTTAAACTTCATAAATAAGCAACCATTTAATTTCTTAATTTCTTACTGTTGTTCTCATTGTTATACATTTGAGTTTTGAATTTAATTTTTTTTTGAAGTTTTCGATAGTCAAGCACCGACTATGATTATTCAATTTAGAATAGTTAATACTTTACACAAAATAATTTATGAAATGAATAATATGTTCGCTATTTTTGCTCCTTCAGGCGGGAACAGATAGAATGGGCACCCTGTATAAAAAAATTAAAAATCAAAGTTGGCCGATAATTTTGAAGTTTGGTATACGAGCCTAGACATTCATTCTAAACAACTTTTCTCAATAACTTGTTGTCGTATTTGCCATACAAAAGGCACATTACAGAAAAATAGGTTTTTTGAAAATCGCCAAAACATTTATCTTTTTAAATCAAGAATTTTTATCTTTTACAAGAGTCGTTTCACTTATCTGAGGACACACTGTATATATAGATTTCTTATATAGATTTTTATTTAGATTTTTGAAAGTAAAAATGTTTCAAAACACTCTTGTTAGAAAGTCAAAAAATATGCCACTAATAAAGAAAATACATTTTTTGATTAAAAAATTGAAGAAGCTCCTGTTTTTAGAAACTAAAATATGTGTTTTTTTGCTTTCTGATTGGCTTAATTGAGAATAAGAATGTTTTGAAACCTCTTGTTAGAATGCAAGAAATAATGTATGCTTGGGAAATATTTATTTGTAACAAGTTTTTTATGCTTTACGGATCAGTAAGTATTTGGAGACCAGAAAACAGGTTGTTATTTGGCAAAAATCTCGTTGATCGAGTCCGAAACCGAATATTTGGTTCGTTTATGATTAATCACCCCAGGTAGGAAGGCCGCCATCTGATACTTTTGGTCGCCTGCTCCGGTTTTGTTTTATGTCTGAGTTATTGTGCCGTTTGTGGTAACAAAACGATGTAATTTGTCATGAGGTTGGAACGCAGTAGCGACTTTTAAAATGGATATCTTTTTGTACTTGTGTAGATAATGAGAGCGTTAAAAATAATTAACCTCGTTTAATAAATGACAGCGGTTTTAATTAATTAATTTTATGTTGAACGTAAATCACGATTTTGTTATTGTTTAAGGTTTGTTGCACCAACATTAAATTGGTTAGCGTAATAATCAGCAAATATTTAATGACAGTTTGTGGCTACGCGACCGGTTTCGGAGGCTTCTGACATCATCAGAGTCGTTTATAAGTCACAAAGGGGAATTTATGGATCTGTATTAAAATTAAATTGTTTTTTTAGTCACAACTTGTGACAAGAATTCGAGGATTTTTTCACACGGTTTGACTTGCTTCTAATTGGTGAAATAAAAATTATTGGAGCTAAAATAGAATTAATTTCTCTTGCTATTTCAACAAATCTCCTTTTAATTGTTTGTAAATTCCATAAATAAAGTTGACATACTTAACACCTTCAGAAAAAACTAACATAGGCCACAGCTATCAAGTTTCAAAATTAGTAAGCGTAGAAATTTTCTAATTTTGTATTCAAAAAACACGAGATTGGAGAGATAATTAAAAAAAAAATACATAATAGTTAGGAATATCAATATTTAACTTGATAACGTCGACAGCTTTTTCTGGAATCGTATTACAAATTTTTGATTGGTTTATCTATTTCTCTCATATTTCTATTCCATGATGTCAACTTTTGACCCATCGTGGGTGATTTTGCCCATTTCCGGTGGTAATTCGTCCTTTCCCAGAACCCACCATCCCCAATGACCCTTCTGGGAAGGGTACCGGCGCATTCTTCCTTCAAAAAAGAATGCCAGGTGAAGCAGGTAGGTGACCTCAACCCCGAGTGAGAAAACGACACTATTCTCGAGGTTTTATTGCCCAATAACTTGAAATTATTTATATAACGCCCAATAAAATATGGAAGAGGACTCTATTAAGCTATTGAAAATTTCGTGTGGGAACTACAAGCTTGTAAACGAGAAATAAATCGCGATTTGTTCGATTTCCAACCATCAAAAGCTTGATTAATAATCAGAAAGACCCATGCTGGGCAGAAATCCGCACTTGCGGCGAGAAGAATGGCCGTTATCAATTTTGTAGCGTGAGTATGGGCAGTAAGGATGGGTGACCCAAATCCAACTGTCCTTTTAAAATTTCTTCGAATAACAGTAAAATCACTAAAATCACACCAGTTGTGACACTCAACGACTTATAAATATTAATTCGCCGATTCGCTTGTTTTTAAATAAGTTAACACCAGATTATAGCAATAACATTCATCTAAATTTGGACGCGGACTATTGTTTTACAGCCACGCGTTTATTAAAATTAACATCGAAACGATTAATTCGCAATAAAACCAACACGTTATAACTCAATTCAATCACGGAACTACAACTCTATTTTCGGAGGAATTTCCCAGAAAAAAGATATTTTTTCTTATCGGAAATACATCTAGAGAGGGTGGACAGGTGAACAAGCTAATCGGCTTGGGGATTTTTCGCTGAAAATTTCTCCTATTGTGAGCAGGGGCGGAGGATTGAGGCTTAACATAAGTTTAGAGGTTTTACGGGGATTGGGACAGTGGGGGGTTGTCAGGTGCCGTCATTGTTCTTTTAAATATGGATAATAATGTCCCATCCAGGGTATTTATTTTATGGGCCAGAAAGTCAAGTTTCATATTTCAAAGTTTAAGCCACAACATTATCAAATAAAAATATATTTCAGTTTATCTGCGCACCCGAGAAGTTAAATCACTCACTTCTTGCTTTATTTACTTAAAACTTGATATTTACATTTCAACACATAATTTCTCTTTTTTTATTCGCAAGAAGAACCATTTTTTAGTAAAGAATGCGTTTAGTGACAAAAATTGCTCCGTTAGTTGGGCAGTAACCATGAAATTAGATCATTTTTTGAACTAGAATCCTGTGGTTACTTTGTATGAAACATTTTTAAAGCAAGTCTCTATTACATTATTTTATTTAAAAAAAATTTTTTTAAGGTATTTAAGAAAAAAAATATTAATGAGAATAACAGTGCCCAACATTTTTCTTTCTTTTGGATAAAAGAGAGTGAATTTTATGTTTTTAAGATTCCAAAGGAATTATTTCAATACCGAGTGATTTTATTTAATAGTTGTGCAGAAATTAGGTGATAGTACAGGTCTAAAAAATTTAAAATAACTCAACTTGCATTATACGAGTACGAATGTTTAGATATTATTTTCAAGATATGAAAGCAACCTTCATTTTAGCGTCAGAATATTCGTCAAAAAAATGCAGTAGAAACGGAGTTTCACCTCTTTCTTTCAAAGTTTACATTGTTAGTCGGTGACATTTGAGGTAATAAATTCGGTGGCATCTTCGACAAAAAAATTGATGCAAAAATTTTACCTCAACAATTATTTTTTATTATCAGGACACTTCTCTTTCTGAAGCTGTTTTTACTACTTTTAACTCTTCTTAAAACAATGATTTTGAAAAACTAACCTCAGAGATTGAATTTGTTTACAATTTTTTCTTGGTAAAAGTTGCGTGCCGAATTGAAATTGTTCGACGACTAAACCTCTCTACATCTCAGAAATTATAAATTTTCAAATAAGACAACTTGAGTTATTTTCGCATCTTTTCTGCTATATTATCACCTCCCAAAACTTTTGCACAAATATTAAAATTACCCTGTATTTCACTTTTTTATTCTGAAAAGTTCGGCTAAAGTAATTATACAGTGTGTGTCCGAATGTGCGCCCCAAAGAAAAATTTCAAGTAAGATAATATACCAGGAACATGAAAAAAATGTTTAAAAAATTCTATCTGTCAAAAAGTTTATTTATTTTTTGACATTTAACACTTTTTATGTCTTTTATGATCTTGTATATGTTTTTTTTACAATTATTTAGTGAAGGTACAAAACTTTTGCCAATAAAAGCCACAAATAAGATTAAACAGAGTTAATAGTTTCCTTGTTTCTTCTTCTAATAGCCTGTAGCAAAAAAAATGGAAAATTATTTCTCCAACAGAACTTAATAGAGTCAAAATGGAATATTTAAACTCTCATAACTTCAAAATTTTTATAGATATTTTTTTTAACATTTTCTCCATTTTCTCTGGAGCGCAAGTTCTGGCGCACCCTGTATTTAAGAAATTATAGTTCAAAGTTTGGATTTTGACTTTTTTGTTTTACTATCGATTTTCTCAATAGCTATTTATCACAGAAAAATATTTTTTTTAATAGTTTTAGAGTTATTATCAGCTGATAAAAATTTTGACAAAATTCGAAAAAAATAATATCGGAAGGAGTCTAAGAAACGCGGAAAAGTGCATAAAGAGTTGTAGAAACTCAAAAAAATAATATTTTAATATGTTTTTGTATGAATGGCTTCAATTATTGGATTTGAGCAGACACTGGCCGGGGGCGTGGTGGCGCAGTGACATAAATTCCCTTTTACGCTTTTTCCATAAATCAAACAATAAGTTCTTTCTTGCAATATAAACTTTTGTGTATTTTCTCATGTCATCCTCTCAGTCAACGCTTGTTTGAAGTTCCGGTTTATATTCGCAAAAATATTGCAATAAATAAAGTTGTATAAACCGGGCATAGTACATTACTTTGAAAGTTTTCTATGTCCATTTAATTTAATTCCGTCAATTTAGCACCGACATTAACAGACATTACCTCCTCATCCTCAAATTTATTAACGCCATTTAGTAAAAGTTAACGGAGTTTATAAGTCTTACAGCAAACATGAATAGTTGCAACATAATAAAAATGTCCGGAAGTTAATTAATAGTGAACGTACTCCGGGCCCTCTTGTACCTTTCTGTAACCACCACTCTGTAATTACCAACTTTGTTTTCGCAGTGACTAAGATAAATAATATGTGAACACACAATATAACGGAATTGAATTTGAATAAATCGCACTGTTTTGTGGCGATAAGAGTGTTAAAAAATGAAAGACGCTTTGTAATAGTGTGCTAAAGGTCATGTGAGCGAAGGCTCAAAGGTCTTGATTTTGAGTGCTCTCCATCACCGAAAAATCAACGTGTTGATATTCAAAACGGACGTCTGGCGATTGTTATGCGCTATGCAGACAGGATGGCCATTGGAAAGAGTCGAGTTATTGTAAATGTCAGACAGTAGCGATCTACCACTTCCTTGGCGTGCCATCCGTCGACTTTATCACTCACAAAGAACGTCAATAGTGGACGTGTCCGACATGACCGATGGCTAATAAATATTCGACGAGTGTAGGCCTAAAGACGGGACATGATGGAATGCACGATTTTTATTCGGAAAATTTGTACGAGGAGGAGAAGGAGAAGAAGACATGTGCGAACACATCTGCAAGAATGTTACAAAAGACATCAAGTTCACACCTTACACACACACACACAATGGGTAGTTAGAGATGCATTACAGCGCTCAACGGACGTTTGGTTTATCTCAACAGTTACATCTTCGCAGAAATTGTGATAAAATTGACAAGCGATTGTTTTAAAAAAACTATCCAGAATACTATTTTTATTTTTTATTGATTTATCTATCGTTCCTATCGCTGTGGGCCTTGGCCCATTTTACAGCCAATTTCGAATTATCAGCAATTGAATTTTTTAACGCAAAACCTTGTTTTCACCAAATTTTTAACCAATTGACACAAATACTCAAGATTTATGACAAAAAATGGTGCTCTTCTCTTAATTTAGACAAGTTCATAATATTGGGATTGAGCGTTATTTCGAGTTGTTTTTCGAAATTTCATTTCCTTTTTTGTTTTTGACAAATCAATAAATTTATAATTTTCACTTCATTATAGTTTTTTAAACATGAAAACAATGCAAATCAATTAAGTTTATACAAATTTTGGAATCATAGATAGAAAAATATTTTTTTCACTACTAGCTGTATTTAGTTTGTTTTTCTCTCCTAGTAGTCAATATAATCATTTTTATTATGGACCAAGGGCTATAATGAATTAGAGGTGGATAAATGCCGATGTTGGAGGGTATTACATTGATACAAATATTTCTAGAATATTATTATTGAAAACTATTACCATCACAAGTACTAACGGAAGTATTTTGAGATGAAATTAATGCAAAATCAAATAAAAAAGACATAAACTTCCTTATTAAAAACATCAGAATAAACACAACTCTAATACTTCTGTCTAAACTGTCAAAACTGTCAAAATAACAAATGAGTTTATTTCTTGATAAACACTATCGGTAATGAGACTAATTTTAACCCTTTTTCAATTTTCTTTGCATTTTTTTTTGTTATTTTAACAAATATTTCATATTATGAAGTAGAAAAAGAACAAAATAATACTTCCAATTTAAGTTGATAACTCAGATAAGTAATTAATTACTGTAGGTAATAGTGAATTAACAAAAATTGTAGTTGTGAATTACGACATTTACGTTTGAGCAACATGTGGCAGGATTATATTTTTCACCGTTGTATTTCTGGGTAATAAATGTGCTAGTGGTGAAAAAAATGTTATATAAAACACGGTAGAGAATATTTTTTTTAGCCTCGTATTTATTATTTCCTGAGATGCGTAGCTCGGCTGTAAAAAATCTCTGTACCTTCTGATATAATATACTATTGCTACCTCAGTTTTAGCTTATCATTTTAAGAATTTGTTTTTGTTTTTTTAATAATCTCTCTATTGATAATTTCTACGCAAGGTAATAATGGCTAAAGAATAACAAAATTATTAGTCATTTGATAATGTAAATTTTAAAAACAGCATTTTTTCAAACTAAATTTGTAAAAATAGTAAACAAAAATATCAAATTTTATTCACATAATTATATCAAAAACTAAGTAAAACATTTCTTGCTGCAAGCTACTTCCAAATAAAAAAGTTTTATGCTTAGCAGATGTTTATTATACACAACACTTGAAAATGGGATGAAAAATATGAAAAAGTGAAAAAAAAAACGATTTTAAAACCTAAAGAATGATTAAAAACTAACTTGGAATCTTTTCTGTTTGTTCGTTCTAAAGTCAAATGCACTTTTTTGTAAAATATCTGTTAGAAAATTGAGAAATAAGGCTGAAAATCGAAAACAGTGAAATTTTGTATTTATATTTTAATTGTAAATTATTGGGTTTTTCTACTTGGAAAGATTTGCTTTATACAGGGTGTTCCGTTTTTTTTGTTACAAATTTAAGCAGGTGATAGGATATTCAATTTTAACATAAAAGTTTCCTATAAACATGTATCGAAAAATATTAAATAAGGGAGCTACATCCCCTGAAACGGGTGCATCTTTTAATGGATTTCTTGAAATATTTCAGCAACCAATGTAGATAAAATTTCAAAATTTGATACAACTGATAACCTTTATTCACTCAAAAGAATTGAAAGATAAAATGTCGAAATTTTTTTTTTGTAATTTTTTCTATTCTGCAATAGTGGAAAACCCCCTTAAAAAACGCATCTCTTTCAGGGGGTGTAACTCGCTTACATAACATTTTTTGATACATGTTTATAGGAAACTTTTGTCTTAAAATTGAATATCCTATCACCTGCTTAAATTTGTAACAATAAAAACGGAACATAGTATAGTTTTCAATAAAATTTTTACATTACCTTTATCTCTTATTATTGAGAATTTAATGCTCTATGCTGAAAATTTGAGATAGGTAGTCTTCAAAGTTTGCCTACATTTTATAAAACTTTAAGCTACCTGTTTAAATTTGTAACAATAAAAACGGAACGCCCTGAATTTTCGTTTATTGCTCTTTTTCGTTTTCATGATGTGTGTAATCTCCATTAATGATAACACAAATAAATCAATAAAATCAAACCAAAAAATAAAACCAGCTTCACCACTTTTTTGTTTAAACTTTTCCAGAAAAAATTACTCAAAAGCATTGAACCGCACACAGTTTGAGTCTTTTGATTCTGTTACTTAAAGTTTTAAACAGATCAGTTAATTGCAGGGTTTTTTCTCAATAAAAACTCCTTTAAATACTTCTCACTAATCCAATAAAGTAAGTTTATAAATATGCAAATAAATTAGTAATAATGATTATCATAATTTATTGATGCACCAAGTAATTTGCAATTCAATTCAATACTGAAACGTTCTCAGAGTATTTTATGTTTCGCGTTTGAAATAAAATCGAAGAGAGTTAGCGCCGATTCGGGTGAAGAAAGCTCATTTCGCTCATTTCAAAAGATTACAAAACTCGAAACAAGCTGTTATGTTGTTAACTGTCTCTTGTCCATGAAAGGCAACATCTCTAAATTAGCCTCCATCCAACACCTTCGTGATGTATCATTCTCGTCGAAAACCTCCACTCTGTATATAATTCACACGTTCCTACGTTTAGAATTAACCGTGATTAATAAAAGCTCTTCTTGATTGGTAAAATAGCGACCTTTGTTCGATTTTCGCGTCCGTTAACCCCCGCCTGTTGTGAAAAGGGCTTCGAACGCTGTCCATCTGTCAACGACTATCTGTTTGTTTAACTGTAAGAAGTGGAAGTTATTGTCCGAAGTGGAAAAATATCAATGCGACGGCACGCAACGAAATGACCACAAATATTCAAATTTGACTTTTTTATGAGCGAAATTCGAAATAAAGCTCTGGGATAACTCATTTATGAATGATAGAGGCCATAAACACGATCCCAACAAATTCCAATTATTGCAAAGTTGATTCGATTTCCACAATTGACGTTTATTTGAAATTGTCACGGATTGTGAAGATGTATGCTTCTGAATGAGTTTTTTCATTGAAGATTGTGCCTCATCATCCTTTAGCAATATCCAATAACAAAACGTTCCATTGCGAAATGACCTCAAGACTGCACGATCGTTCAATCCAAAGAGGCACAATTTTCGCAGTTTTCGTCAGCGATAAGCAATCAAGGCTGATTTTGATTCAAAAAATCAACAAACAAATTTGATTACGGTGCGACCTTCGATTCTAACAGGTCCGAAAATTGTCAATACTTCCATTCCCAACAACGTAATACACGTTGACACGCTTGTCATTTTCGAATCGAGGTGAAGGCAACGGTGTAATTAGTTTACTCAAAATAATCTCTCGCTCAGTTAATGAGGTGAACTGTCAACTTTACTTCACTTTATTCCGCTTTAAAAACGAGCAATTTGCGTGATTCAAACATCTTATGGCTTTTGATACGTTATTGAATGATATAATGAAGCAGAAAGTTCTTCATCCACGTGATTATTTCACTTTTACTATTATGAACCAATCGTAATGCCTGTTGCTTGCAAATTTCAACCAATCATGGCGGTGATAAAATTTTTAATTGTAAAGTTGTCCAAGAAGAAAAAAACTGGGTAGTTGAGGGTGGTACTATTGACTCTATTAAAGCCATTGTAAAATTTCGGGAAAGTGACCCCCCAGTTTGTTTGGTACCTGCCTGACTAAACAACCATAAAGTGACAAAAATATTTGAATATTGAAAGAATTTCGTCTCTTGTGGAATTTTTAAATTGAGTTTGAGTGGTACCAGATAATCATTTAGATAAATGAGCTTTGGTCTAATCGGAGTTTATCTTGACCACCTGTGGCTTTAATTAAATTAACACTGGTTTAAATGGTGGTAGTACAAGCTGTCACTGATGGTACCACTGGTACCAAAAATCTAACCTGAGTAGCACCAAGAGGGCCAAACGACCGGACTTTCAGTATCCATGGTCTAGTACTTATGTCCACATTTCACTTTAGCACTTGGTGAACTTTGGCCACAGGAAGCACCTAGGTGCCAAAATCAGTTCACATCACTTGTGATGTCACCACCGCGAATCACTAAAAGGGTCACTATCTATCACTGCGCGGCTCACCGATCTTGTGACCACGGCAGGTGCAAGTCAGGTGAGATAGTTGGCCATGGACGGCCTCGGCAGGTCGGCAAGGCGCGCACTGATCAAGAGTGCTCTGCTTTGGAATCGGTCGCCACCACTCACCGCGCTGTCATTCACCATAGAGACCAGTAGGAGGCGGCATGGTACGGTGACAACACCCGAAACCTCCCACCACCCAATGGGCACCCGAAATGAATAGTACCATGAGGTCAAATTTGGGGCCTGATGGTCCCCATTGCGAAAATTTGACCTTACCTGTCGACAAAGTCGCAAAGAGAGCAAAGGATAGAGGGAAAACAAACACGTTGGAGTGAAACGAACGACGACAGTAGCTTATTGGTCAACAAAACAGGTACATGGAAGTTAAAAAGAGAAAAAACTAGTGCATCGCGAGAGATAAAAAGAGGTAGATGGTATGAGAAGTGACGATAGAAAACGACGGGCGGTTTTCAATTCGGACTTAGGGAAGACACACGTAATCAGAGAAACACACAAGAAAGAAAGAGAAGACTAATTAGGAGGAGGACGAGTAGTAGGTACTAATGAAAATCTGGTACATATTTATTTTCTGATGGAAGATTTGTTCGGGGCTAATTATTTGAAATTAGAGCGAGATGGACACAAACAAATAAGATAATTAATTTTCGGTTTAAAGGTACTTGATAGTACTAATTGAAATGGACAAGAAATAGAAAGCTGATCAAGTTTATTAATAGTCTACGAGCTGGAACAGGACATCTGTAAATAATTGGAGTAAATTCCAACAGAGAGGTCATTTTTACTCTCCTGGTACTCACTGGTACCAAAAATATTCAAACCTTTTGGTCAGATAATTTAGATTATGTGAAATATGGACTGTATGGAAATTTTAAGTACGTGGGGTACCATTGTAACAATGTAAGAAGCTTAAAAATTAAAAAAGCATTTACATTTTACAAAGATTCTGGTACACAATTTTTTGAAATTTTATTTTTTTGGTGGTTCCAAATAATCAAATTTCATTGATGCTATTTGAAATCGGTAAGAAATAGAAAATGCAAACTCAAAATTTTGAGTTTATAAGTAGGAATTATAACTTCGTAAGTTGTAATTCTTACTTTCTCATACAAAATTTCAAGTTCTAAATTCTTGATTTAGAAAAATCTACAAATCTACGTCTCTTTTCAAACTTGGCATTCAGAACTTAATAAACAAATAAAAGTTTTGAGTACTAAATTACAAACTTTCAAGTCGTGATTTTTCATTTTCTTTTTCTCATGAGTTTTCTCATGATTTTTTGTAAGTCGGAATTCTGAGTTTTAAGTTTGGAATTTTGAGTTTGTAAATCAGAATTTGAAAACCTGAAAATTCTAAGATCAAATAAAAAAAAAGTTATTAAGAGTACAAGTGCAAATATGAAAATTTAAAAAAGGGAGTAGGAATTTCCCAATTAAAACTTAAAGTTTTGAACTTAAGACTTGTAATTCAGAACTTAAAATTTGCAGTTTTACGTCCGATACTTGGAATTCTGTCTAAAATAGATGCAAGTTTGAGTATTTAGGTTGAACCTATGAATTTTAAACCGTGATTCTTTTTTGTTAAAGGTCTACAATGACTCTTGGTTTCAAAGTCGGAATTCTGAATTTGAAATTAAAAGTTTTAAGTTCCAGAATTTCAGCATGGAATTTCTAATTTAATAAAATAATTTTTCTTTTGTAAGTCGGCAGTTAATATTGAAAGTCAAAATTTTGTACTTAAAGTTGGGAGTTTTAAGTTCGAGTATTGGAATTTCAAATTCAACACAAAGTGTCTACAGGAACCGAAAGTCTATAATCGTAAATTGACATTCATATTCACAAGTAAGAATTGTGACTTTTTAAACAACAAATGTGATTTTCTTATTTAAAACACTAAATTCCTAACAGTTTTACAACATTGTGAGCTGAATTTCGAAAAAAGCAGCTTGAACTTACAATTGTTTTCCTTTTCTGTGTTTTCCTTATTTGGAGGTTGTGATTAAGAAAGAGAGAAATTGTTTGTATTGTTTATTTCGACCGAAAATAAATTCTAAATTTAATTTTTTTTGGTTTGGTTTTGATACACTTGGTTGCAAAAAATCGGAAAATGTCAAAACAGGAAAAGTTCAAATTTTTAATATTTAAAAAAAATATTTGAATGCGACAGATGACAAATCGACAACTAAATTGATAAGAGCAAAACCTGTTTCATTCTAAAGAAAATTCAATTTTCCGTTTTTATTGCAACCAACTGTAGTACCACCTTGATAGTTTTTATCAATTTTTGTTGATACTACTTGAAATCGATAGGAAATAGAAGCTGATCAGTTAAGAAGCTCCAAATTCACATCCAAGCGAATTCAAGTGGACTTAGATCGGGCAACCCAATGTCCAAATTTTCGTTTTCCCAAAGTTATAGAGATATTTTCCTTGGCACGAATGCGGAATATGTGAAAAATCCGGCTTATTTATTACCCGATTACGTTTCGGCATTAATTCACCGAATTATTCAAATCGCTGATGGAAAAAATAAATTCCGATTACAAAGCCAACAATCGTCCACAATCCATTAGACCGTCGTCCGAATAAAGCCATTTCCCACTGGTTTTTTGTGTCGTGGGCTCCACCACAAACCAGATTATTTACCCAGCCCTGACATTCACCTAACTAATTAATACCATTGGGATTAAGGTCAAGAGATCGAAGAGGCCGAACCAGGAACTCTCTTTGTTTTTAATTTCGAGCTAACGGCACGTCTTCCGGATCTGTTTTATGACGAATGAGAGGACAAACACTTGCCATCAATCTCGTCCCGACTTAATTAGCATTCACATATCATACGATCTGAATTTTAAACTGATGTTATTAGAATAAAAAGGCGGTTTAAGGCTTGATGAACTAATTATCGCTGCATCATTCAAAACGAGTTTTGTAAAAATATAAATGTTTGCGCTTGATGTCCGTCTGCAATTACGGAGTGGTTGGCATTGATTTGTTGACTCAATAAAAGTAAAATAGAATTTTGTCCCGTGTAAACACAAAGTTCTAATTGTATTGAATTGACATTATATAAGATCGGAAAAAAGTTAATAAATCTGGAATTCCCGCAGATGACGTCAATTAATTGTCAATGACAGATGAAAATGTGGACTGTTTTATTTCTAGCCGTTTAGTGGTGGCCACACTGTGGCTAATAAATGTGAAAAATGAGTAGAACACCTGTTGTTGGTCGAATTGTCGATTAATTGATTGTGGATTTGTGTCTCTGGCAAATGAATGTCTTAATTCACCTTTGAAATTTATGGCAATTCTCGAATTACAATAATTATTCCCAATTGATCAAAAAAGGATAAACAACAAGATATCCATATATAATCCTGTCTAACTGTTAGAAATGTAACAGAAGAAGTCCGAGATTCATTTAAAAACAACTTTTACTGCTATTTTGAATATTTTATTGGTGATATAATTCCGAAAGCTGTATATTTATAGAAGTGTTGTCAAAAATTAAACGAATATTTCAATGTCAGCTCGGGAATTTTAAATTTTTATTAAGCGTGTTGAGAATCTGGACTAGGAGGAGTGACCGCACGACCGTGACAATTTCTATATTTTGCTACAATTTTTTTCAGGACAAACAACTGTTGGTTTCGCTAATTGGATGAATTTTTCATTTAATCGATCAATTTAAAGACCAGCAGTTGGATTGGAGGTTGACAGTTAGTTTTATAGATCGTAAAGCACTGAAATGAAGTTGTCAGCGGTGATAACGACGTGAGAGGACGAATGTAATAAATTGTTTTTAAATAAATCCATAAATTTTTAATATCTATTTACCACTGCCGCAATTCTTGTGGATTAAAAAGAAACAATTATTCTAAACGAATCCAAAAAATCTTTTGGGAGTACACGTTTCCGATTTTTTACAAATTCTTACATAAAAAAAATGTCAACAAATTCAAGATTTCCGAAAATCCTAATTTTTTTAGCTGCTTCTAACATTCCAATTTAATAACTATTTTTCTAATAAGTAATAGAAAGTAAAAAAAATTCTTTCTTGCTCAAAAATTTCTAGCAATTCTACGTAATTTTGAGATTTTTTTTAAAAAAAGCTATGAAAATTTGTTCTATTAAAAAGTAAAAAAAAATTTTTTGCTCAAAAATTTCTTGCAATTCTACGTAATTTTGAGATTTGTTTTAAAAAAGCTATAAAAATTTGCCTTCTATTCGTATAATAAACAGCTTTACAAAATATCAAAAATGTTTCTTTATTTTTGATGAATTTTTATAAAGAAAAAAAAGCTCTACAAATGTAAGAAAATTCTTGGCAATCACCTTAAACATCATCATCATCTGGACTTCTAAATAAAGTTCTAAAAAATGCTTTCAAATTCAAAAATTCCAGATTAAATTTTTCGAAGCCTTTTTAAAATTCCCATTTAACATCAGTTCTTGTGTAAAGTAAACAAAAGTTAAAAAATTCTTCATTGTTTTATAAAAAGTCAGATTGATAATTAATTAAGAAAATTTAAAAAATGTCTACTCCGCTGTACAAAAAAATTATTAGTGTTAAATTTACCTTTATTTTCGATAATGTACTCTCTCTTTCACTGTCATTACTTTTTCCTCTTGTATGTATTTTGTTTTTAGTTTTATGTGTACTTAGGTTAAGTTGAATAGAATTTGCTTTTAATAATTTTTGTAAAGTAGTCAAAATTGTGTTAATAATCAGATCAGCTCAATTGTTCTCGAACTTTATTACAGAATAAAGGTAATTTTGAGAAATAAAAAAATAAAACATAATAAATAGTTACTCATTTTCTAATTTTTTCTAAAAAATTAAAAAAATATTGTTTTCACATTTTTATAATGTAGAATTCTCTTTCTGATTGGAAACACCTTTCAATTATTATTGAAAATTTTTGCTCATTTCTCTTAAATTACTAATAGAAAACATGCTAAACCCGAGGCAAAAAAAAATATTTTGAAGTTTTGGAAAATACTTTAAAAAAACTCTTGGCGTTTATCGATTTCTAAACAAATAAATATTAAAACAATCTTTTCAAATCTCGGAATTAATTTTTTTAATGTTTTTTGAAATTTACATTTAATGAATTGTTTTTGTAAGTTAGAATTGCTCTTTTGTTCCTTAGAAATCCTCAGTTTGCCGCAATTCCAATTAAATTCAAGAAATTTTGTGAAAAATTTAAGACGTAAAGAGAACTCTGAGAAACTGTTTCCTATGAAATCATTTGAAAGCTTCGTTAGGCTAAGATTTATTGCACTCCTGTCCTTTTTACTTGTATCCAAATTAGCGAATTAATTTTTGCCATTGTTATGATTTATCGTCGAGGCCACTCCATCGTCTATTTTTGAATCGGCTATCAGTCAATTGCTCCACTTTCGACATTTCTTAAAATGAAAGTGTTGGAACGACCTGTTCCACCTGCTCGCCTTTGCGTCAAGCAGGCCATGAAATCTCCTAAAAGGTGTCGCGACCCCGCGCGTTTCCAAAACTTTTTAAAAGTCAAAGATCCGATCGAACAGTTTGCATAAGTCTAATTTATTTTAAGTGTTTCGATTTGATGAAAGTTGGCGATTTGAGCGCTTCTTCGTGCCGACTTTTAAAACGTTTTTCTGGTCAACTTTTGATTCATTCGAATTCTACGACTTATTGCTCGAAATGAGTTTTTAATTTATCGACTACAAATTTTTTCAACAAATTCCGGCGCAAGGAGGAAAAAGTGTGGGAGCGCATGGTGGCCATCCTGGCTTTGTTCCGTTTAGTGACATAATGGAATTTTTTACGCCTACTTTATAGCGTAGTAACATGCAATAAAGCAACAGTATGATTGCTTTAAGACACCTGTCGAAAAACTTATAAATCGGCGAGGTTTTTGGGAAGAAATTCCGTGAGATAAGAGTGACGATAAGGATTTAAATAGTTAAGAATCTCATTTATGTCATCGGACGCTTATAAATTATTGTGATTAGCGAGGAGAAATTACTTGCGATAAGATCTTGAAGAAGTTATGTACAGAATCCCGAAAGTGTCCAGTGGGATGAAAGAAGTACTGGGAGTGTGGTGCCCCCGCCGTTCGTAACAAACAAACCATAAACTAAATCAGGTGTTATAAATCACGAAAATGTGCTCGAGGTGCTATTATTCTACTTGCTTTGCTGTGGCTATTGACCGAACACATTATTATTAAACATGGCAACGCGGCTAAATAATACTTTTTTGATTTATTGCGAGTAATTTAGTTTATGACTTGTTTGTCAAATGACAATATGACTACGGGCGGACTTCTTCAGGTTAATGCGATTCATGGCTCAACGGAATTTTATTACAGGGGACAAAAAATACGAAATGAGAGCAGATTTTTACTTTTTGTTGCTTTACGATCGCGAGACTGACGTCAAACGATCGGGATGCCATTCCCCATTCTCCTCAAAGGAGAATTTACCAAAAACATGAATGATTAAAAAAATTCTGATATTTTGTGTAATTTTCGTGCAACTCAAATAATAGGGCTTTATTTCACATTTTGCAATTTCTTACCTTTTCAGAATATAATTAAAAATAAAAATAAACCTAGAAACCAGTTTACAACTTGTAATTTCTAGAATTCAGTGCAGTTTTAAGTTTTAAATTTGAATTTCTCTTTAACAAATTTAAAAATTATGAATTTACAAGTCTAGATTTTTTATTTTTAATAAAGCTTTACAATGATTATAAAAACGCATTTCTTGTTTTAAGTTTTAGAATTGAACAAAATTTAATTTGGGAGTGTAGTTTTTTGAAAAATGGAATTAAAAAATAAAATCTCCAGCTTACATAAATCTATTTTCCGATGAAAATTTGGAATTTAAAAGTTAAATTTTGCGGTTTTAAGTTTTATGCATACTTGGAATTCTCTGTAAAACCATGAAAATTTGAATTTGAAATTCTAAATTCACAACTCGTATTTTTTTTACATATACTTACATGTACTTATTGTTCGAAAGTTGAATTTAAAGTTTGAGTTTTAAAGTTGAAAGGTGAAGTTTTTATAAAAAGTTAGAAATTTCTACTTAAAGAAAGTTTCATTGAAAATTTATGTGAAATTGAAAATTCTAAGTAGAAATAGTGAGTTTTCATAGAAACAAGTATAAATTTTAAAATAAAACAAAAGTTAAAAACTGCAAACCGGAAATGTAACAACTAAAAATTATAATAAATTACTCAAAATTTGACATTAAAAAATAAAATCTATAGTTTGAAACTTATTTTTGAGTACACATTCCTTGTTTAGAAGTTTCAATTCAGAGTTTTAAGTCTAGAATTTTATAGTTATAGTTTACAAGATATGTTTTCTGTTTAAAACTTAAAATTCAGTTTTGCAGAAGATTTTAAAATTTTAAAATTATAATTTTGTGTAAAGAAAATGCACTTTACAGAAAATTTTTATGGAATTCTCTACAAAATTGTAAATACATATACATATACAAAGTAAAACAATGAATTAAAAAAAATAGATTTAAATTCCCTTTCCAAACTGAAAATCTCAAGTTTAATTTTTGAAATTTTAAGCTACCAGCTTGGAATTTAAAGTTTATGAGTAGGAATTATAACTTTACATTTCTAATTGTAAGTTTACAGACCAAAATTTCACTTTATAATAAGAATAAGATGTAAACCTACAATTAAAAACTCGGATTTCCGAACTTAAAGTTTAAAGTTTTAAATAAACTTGAAATTCTGTGTAAAGAAGATAAAAGTTTGTATCATAAGTTATTGTAAGATTACATTATAAATTATGAATTTTTGTAATTAAAATTCTATTAAAAGCTATAATTTTAATAACACACTATGAAGTTTAAGGTTTTAAAGTTGCAGATTTGAATTGAAAATGTGAATTTTGCAATTAAATTTGAAAAGTTTAACTCAAAATTGGAAATACAGTAAAACTTGTGAGTTTTTTAAGAAAATAGTAGGTATAAAATTTATACTTAAAGAATAAATTTGCAGTTTTAAGTGCCACATCTAAGATTCAGCTTAAAAATTCGGATGTACATGTGAAAAGTTTCTGTTAAAACCTTGAAATCACAAACTTAAAAGTATGCAATTTTTATTGAATTGAAAAATGGGAATTTTTTTTAGATTTGAAAATTTCAAATTCAACTCTAAATTGGAAATACAGTAAAAATTGTGAGTTTTTGTAATTAAAATCTAGTTAAAAGTTATAATTTTAAGTACACACTGAGTATGAAGTTCAGGGTTTTAAAGTTGCAGATTGCAATTTTTATTGAATTGAAAATGGCAATTTTGTACTTAAATCTTATAAAATTTCAAGTTTAATTCAAAATTGGAAATACAAGTGGGAATTGTGAGTTTTTAAAGAAAGAAGTAGATATAAATTTTATACTTAAAGTCAAAATTTGCAATTTTAAGTGCCACATCTAAGATTCAGACTTAAAAATTCGGATGTGCAAGTGAGAATTTTCTGTTTAAAACCATGAAATACCAAACTTAAAAGTTTGGGATTTTAAGTTGCAAACTTTAATTCAGGACTTATATTTAAAAGGTTATAATTACAAATAAAATTCTACAATTTAAAACACAAAGTACGAATAAGTACAAGTTATTTTTTGTAATTTTTAAGTTTTTTAAGTTGAAATTATGAACTTACAATTTGGAATTTGGAATCTGCAAGACTTTGCTTATTGGTTGTGTAATTAAATGCACTCAGAATTTCCAATTTTGAAGTCAAAAATAGATTTTTATATGTTTATCTAGTTTTCACATGAGTGCTTGAATGTTTCATTTCGGCAGTAAAATGGGCGCTTTGAAGCTGCAAATCGAACACAGCAGCATTTATGCCGTCAAATAAGATGGCGAGCAGTTAGAAACGGCATATAATTGCAAGCATTGCACGTATGATTATTTCCTCTTTGTTTTTCTTACATTCTTATCGATTTGTCATAGTCTAGAATTTCCTTATCTGGCGTATCTCGGTTCACCCCTTCCGGCAGCGGTAAGACATAATTAGTTTAGTAGATGGCGTGAGACGGCTTCCAATCATCGAATATTAGCTATAACCGTTCAAAGTCGAGCAAAATAAGTTACGCAGGTCACCGGAAGCGGGGCATTATCTAGCGCGGTCACGCTGCCCACTGTCTTGGTGCGACTGCTGCGAAGACCGCCTCTGGTCAACCGACAACCGGTGTGCGGCCTCGCTTCTTTTTAGTAGTCAGCAGGAACGCAACTGCGACCGCAGGATGCTGTCCGGACACCACTCTTCTGCAACGGATGGTCGAAGACACTCAACCACTAATTACTTACATGTTCTCAACAGGAAGGTCATCTGGGTTCTTGCACCAGAGTTATGACGAGTTTTTGCTCGCGATACACTCTGATAACGATGGAAATCGACATTCGGCTTCTGAATCGGAATCGCTATTTACGGCTCTATTCACATGCAAATTATCTCAAATGTTGATTGGATTTAATTACCTTGTTAAAATGAATTATAGCTTGATTTGGTACAAGGCAAAAATTTTGCACATTTTTCACATTGTTGCCCACCTACTGGGCAATGGTTTACTTTGATCTCCTTTTCGATATCTTTAACATAAATTACTGAGGCCATCATTGATTAGGGAGTGCCTGGATATTAAAAAACCATCGCTTACCGATCTGGACTAAATTGTGTAATCGTGAGGTCTTAAATTATACAGAGAAAAAATTATGAACAGTTAGAGGTGATGAGGAATTGCAAAAGTGATGCTCAAGCTGCCCCAGGCCACGTTTTCCCCCCTGACAACCAAAAACTAAACTAGAACTAAATAGTCCGTAAAGTAAACCAAAAGAGTCCGTAAAGAAGTACTTTTCCACATGTTGAAAATAACTTGAACGCACTGAAAAATCGAATGAAAAAAGTGGTACTTTGCAATTAAAAAATTATTGTTTCTGCAAAGTCAACATTAGAAATTATGTACGTTGCGTTTAAATACCGGAAATATTCCGGAAAATCTACTTTCATTTTTATAATGTAACAGGTTGCTACAGAAGTTTAATTTTTTATACGTCAATAAGTCTTAAATCACTCTATATATTCCGCGTAATTTTTGAGAAAAAGTTTCGACAAATTACACAGCAAAAATTTTCCATCTAYCTGTATTTTTAATATAAGCGTTYTATAAAATCAGCTTTTTAATTTTTTTTATTTAAACTGAAAAGCCCTACTAGAACGAAATAGTCCGTAAAGTAAACCAAAAAAGTCCGTAAAGTAGTACTTTTTCTACATATTGAAAAAAACGCCGTGAAAAGTGGTACTTTTTGATATTTCTTCAATCAAAAATTATCGTTTCTGGAAAGTCAACATTAGAAATGTTGTACGTTGCGTTTAAATACTCCGGAAAATCTACTTTCATTTTTATAATGTAACAGGTTGCTACAGAAGTTTAATTTTTTATACGTCAATAAGTCTTAAATCACTCTATATATTCCGCGTAATTTTTGAGAAAAAGTTTCGACAAATTACACAGCAAAAATTTTCCATCTACCTGTATTTTTAATATAAGCGTTCTATAAAATCAGCTTTTTAATTTTTTTTATTTAAAATGAAAAGCCCTACTAAAAGGAAATAGTCCGTAAAGTAAACCAAAAAAATCCGTAAAGAAGTGCTTTTTCTACATTTTGACAAAAACGACTTGAAAAAAGTGGTACTTTAAGCTCTTGATATTTGTTTAATAAAAAATTATCGCTTCTGGAAAGTCAACATTAGGAATGTTGTACGTTGCGTTTAAATACCGGAAATATTCCGGAAAATCTACTTTCATTTTTGTTATGTAACAGGTTGCTACAGAAGTTTAGTTTTTCATACGAGTAAATCTTAAATCACTCTGTATATTCCGCGTAATTTTTGAAAAAAAATTTGACAAATTACACAGCAAAAATTTTTCGTCTATCTATATTTTTAATATACCTAAGCGTTTTACAAAATCAACTTTTTTCAAAAATTTTATTTATAAATACTAAAAAGAGTGCGCCAGAACTCGCGCCCCAGAGAAAAATGCCATGTAAAGTAAGATATACCAGGAACATGGAAAAACAAATTGCATTTATAAAAATTTCGAAGTTATGAGAGTTTAAATTTAGACTTTGACTCTATTTTTTTTTATTTATTTATTAAAAGAAAAATCAAGGAATGTTATTTGTGGATTTTATTCACAAATTTTTTGTACCTTTAGTAAATAATTATAAAAAAACACATACAAAATCATCAGTATCATTAAATAAACATAAAAAAATCAAATGTTAAGAAAAAAATAAATGTCAATAATTTTTGACAGAATGTTTTAAATATTTTTTCCATGTTCTGGTATCTTAAATTTGATATTTTTTTGGCGAGTTCTGACACCCTGCATAGTAATATGCCAATTCCTAACCTCTTGGAGGTCGGGAAATTTGTCATTACACCCTTTGGTCGGGAAGTACCTAATTTATGAAAGATTACCATCAAATGTTAAAAATTCAACTTGTTTCCGTTGTAACAAACGCTTCAACGTTGGCAAAAAAACAGATATTTCATTATTTAAACAAATAAAATGTAATTGTGAATAAAATTTGGTGGAAATGTGATTACCGCTTGCCTCATAACTTATTTTCCAACTCGGTTGTAGTATAGTTTTGTCGAAATTTTCGAAGTTTAAGAGTTTAGAATTAGAAAGTTAAAATTAATTTGCACCTACATATATTTTTCAAACCATAACTGTGTTTTTCTCCTATAATAAAACATGTGTCGTGAATTTTTCTCAGTCAAGTCTTTAAATTTTTCCGAAATTCCGCAAATTTCTGCATTTTTAACCGAAATTGTATGAATATTTCACCGCGAAGGGTTGTTTTGCACCAGAAAGTTGAAAATAGTCTCTTTGTGGGGTGCCGGTCGGGCTTCCTGTGTGGGCACCGGGGGTCCGCGGGGTCCGGAGTCTGTGACCCGGGGACATCTCCTAATTGGCGGCCCAACCTGTTATATTATCAAGAATCTGGACCAGAACAGTTCGATGAGACTCGATGGCCTCCGAAATAACCTCTGTACTTTACAACGTTCTCCGACTTTTTAATGGAGATCCATTAAAAGATGACCTGAGTCAGGACCATTTCGCGTTTTTTAAAATAAATTGAGCGGTTGCCCGATAAAATCCCTTTCTTACTAAAATTTTTGTAATAATTATTTTCGTGGCAAAGCCGAAAGCGAAGTTTTATTATATTTGCGATTGATAAAAACTCAGATAGAAGTGTTATCGTGTCAATAAAAGTTTTATTGCCACTAAACAAAAATTCCGATTAATTTATTGAAAAATTTACTTGTAATTTTGTAATACGAGAGAAATGAAACAAAAAAATAATACCAGCAAAGCTAAAAATGTCAGAGATGAGTTATAATCTTGGATTTATTTATGGTTTAAACGTGTTGGGAAGTTCGGAATAAAAATTACATTACGCTTTAATTTATTTATTTTTATTAGATAAGTACATTAATTTTGCCTGGAGTAACTCTAGAGTGTCTAAATCAACCTGTGAATATTTTGTCCTCGTTACCGTTATTACTAATAAAAATCAAGATTCAAATAAAACTGACAAAAACAAATAGGAAATGTTGTAATAGCATTTACACAAAAGTTTACATTAGCATAAAACATTTTAAACAAATAATTCAGATAGAATCTCAAGCGTTGGGTAAAAAATTGCACACACAAATCATAGGAGTTTAATTCGGACATTTATGACAAATTGCGGTTATTTTTAAATTGAATCCCGGTTGTCATAAATTTCCAGCGATCCAATTTGAGTGTAAAGCTGAGCTTCGACGCTATAAACTAGCTAATTTACAAATATTATTAATCTTGTGATCCTTTGACCCGAACTCGGCGCGTCTTTATCCATCGTCCGGTTCGAGAATTTTAGTTATTTGAAATGACATTCGTGAGAAATCTTCAATTTATTAATTAATCAATAAATTCGATTGAATTACAGTTATCGTTCATCGATTGCGATTACGTAAAAATCACCAAATAACAAAGTTATTAATTAAAACCTTCAACTAATTAACTAAATTACAATTCATATTTTTAATTAAACTTCGGCTAATTACGTTAGAAGCGCAGCCGTGATTTAGTCCTCGAGATATTTTAATGCGATCGAAAACCATTAAGTTGGCTTCGATTCGATACCATCTACTGGGTGTTTAATTCCAATGGGAATTATTTAATCGCTTTACGTAAATCGCAATGCATTGTTGCACTTATACACCGGGTGGTCGCAAAAAACGATTTCTCAACTGAACTTTTAAGTGTTCTGCAAGTTGGTTCAACTTTCACCTGCGAAAAATGTATCAAAACAGTTAATCTAATGAGAGATTTCGAATGTGGAAATATTTCAGATCATGCAAATGACAGAGACACCTGTATCTGAGGCGATATTAATTTTACACCTAGGTATTTCTAACGGTGTCTTAATAAAAAAATTGTCAAGGTCGCCAATGTCAAAATTTCAACAATGAAGCATTGAACGATTTTCGCCAGCTGAAGCAACTTTTGAATAATTCAAGTATCGATCAAGATCGAAAAATAAACAACGGAGAAGATTGTCGAGGAAAAATGTTAACTAGTTCTTGTATGCATCAGGTTGTGAGCGTTGCAAAACCACCAACAATTTTAATCGCAAGATAATTAGATAGATAAGAGCGTTGCTACCAATCAGATAACATAAAAGATTGTGCCAGCTTCATTGTAATGCTGATAGAATTATTGGAGGGAAAAGTTTCGGTGTTGCAATTATCGGACGAGGGGATCATTAGTGTAACGATGGTTTTTCCTTAATTAGGAGCAATTAAGAAAACAGGATGCTTACCATACTTGTCGAAAGCTTCCGCGCTGGATGAATTATCTGAAAAGGAGAAAGCGATGCTTTAGTTCTGACAACGAGGAATTAATTGATTTTGCAAAGCCACATCTTTTAATATAATTAAAAAATATTTATAAAAAAAGCAAAACATAAATTGAATTAGATATCTTTTTTGTAAGATAGAAAATTAAAAGTTATTAGCTAATTAATTATACACTACAGGTACCGAAAACGACCAAAATTTTGACAAAAATAACAAATAAAAAAACTTCAAAATCCAAGTGGACTCTTAGAAGACTAAAAGATTCAAAAGAGCACATAAAACGTTGTTAAAACGCCAAAAATAAATTTTTGAAATTTTTTGTGAATAAATAGACAGAGCAGAGACACTGACCGGAGAGGTGGTGGCACAGTGATATAAAGTTCCGCTTCCGGCTTGTAGGTCCGGAGTTCAAAATTTTTTCTAATTCAAATTCAAATATGTACTAAGAATTCTTATAAAAATTAAAATACGCCACATAAGCACAGACACAATAAAATATGTTTAGATAAACAAATGGTAAAATAAAAGTAAAATAAAATACAGGGTGTTTCACACAACTTTACCAGGCTTGCGCCTAATGTACGCACCCAAATATACAAAATTCACAAAACACTAGATACAAAAAATACACATTTAATTATTTAATTTTTGGAAACCCATGACAGTAGTTGTCAAACTAATCACTGTTTCATTAATAGTCATAAACTGCAGTTTTTCAGAAACAATTATCATTTGTTCTATCAAGAGACGGCTTGAATATGTTTCTAGTTTATCTATCTTAATCACTAACTAACTAAAAATGTTGTAATTTTTAAAGGGGTGAACAAACTAGCAAAGATTATCCAATTTTTCAAAATTTGTAATCGAGTTCGTATCGGAATATGTATTACTGATTGCATCTTACAGGCGCAGGCCTCGTAAAATCATGTGAAACACTCTGTATAAAAAAGGTAGTGTAACAACATGAAATATATAATAAATAAAATGAATTCTTATAAAGATATGGTTGTGAAGGTCTCAAAAATACCAAAATTTTTTTTGAGTTTAATATGAGTGCAGGAATGCTTATTTAGAAATGCAAATTTTAAATCTAGAATTGTAGCCTGTTAGTTGGTGATTTAGTTAAAATTTATATCTTGATTTCAACATTTTGTGATTCATTAGCAAAATGTTTCATTAATTTTGAAAAATAAATAAAAAAAAAGTGAATAAAACTGCATCGAAACGAGTTTGGTGGGTCATAATTTAAAATTCGTTGATTTTTAAGATCTGTAATCTCTTCAGTGAGTAATAAACATCGAAAAATACAATTTTTACGAAATCTCAAGTACGTAAAAAACTGCTGCGATGAATATTAAAAGAAATCATCCCAAATATGGCTAATCTGATGTAAATGTCTAGAAAGTGAGATTCAAAATCAGAGTTGGGATGAAATACGATCCTCGTCGACTGTTTATCTAATCCAGAGATTAACTAAATTCTCTTCAAGACAAATTAGAAATGCACAAGTTGATTTAGAACTAGTCTTTAGTAAACAAGACCACAAGAAAAATGATGATAAAAAATCTATTCATAACCAAATTTCCGGATTAAGTACCACATTAATCATTCCTTTTGCGGCAAAATACAGTCTCACCTTCCAGATTTTGACCTTCTTGGCTGAAAGTTTGCCCTTTACGTGTCCCAAATTAATTACCAATTTAGTCTCGTAATTGACTGCTGTAAATTATTCGCTCAAAAATCCCATTGCTGTGATGAATCGGCAACGAAATTATTCGTAATTTTTATTAGTAATTAAAAATATATATTTAATTTTGGGCCTAATTTATGGGAAAGACCGGCTTACGTAACACAACCATTTAAATTTGTCCCGTAAATCATCCTAAATTATGAATATTGCCGCAGTAGTTGGAGTACCAAAAATTTAAATTATGGATTTTCTAACGCTTAAAATTATTCAATCATGTCTCGAATCTTGATCGAATTCGCCACGATTATGTAAAATGACCGGAGGTATGGAAATATGCTAAAATTTCTCTGCAGCGATAGTCGTTTTTCGACCGATCGAAGCCACCAGAAATCAAGTGGGCGGTGACAACTTTCTTCCAAAAAAAATAAAAACATTGATTTTAAATCCGACTCCAGATTGGAATGCCATAACGCCTTCGATATTTTTATTGCAAAATTAAGTTGTTTGCAGATATGCAGGAGTAAAACAGCAATTTAATTAAGTTTATGTTAATGGAAAAATGCATTTTACATGTTGGGAGATTTATTGCACTCCATATCAATTTTAATTCCGAAATTGTCAACATTTATGTACAGTGGGACTCAAAAGAAATGGCACATGACATTATTTATGAAGCAAAATGTTCACTCACTGTACACAAAAAATATACAGGGTGTCCCAGCGAGTTGAAAAAGTCCTTTAAATGGTAAAATTTAAAAAAAAATTGTGTAGGACATTGATAGATACTAATCTTGTGCATCAGCTGAAATTATTTTCTACCATTCAGCATGTCCCAAAAATAAGTTGCAATACAAACTTGTCTTTTTTTATATGAAACACCATGTGTTTTTGGATTCTTGGATGTAGCCTTTTAAAACAATGTTTTTAGGCTAAATTTTTATTAGCCGATTTCGCTTAGTTTTTTTTGACGAAAACATATAAAAATTTATTACACAAAAACTAAGACAGCTAGAACAAATTTTTTCATACTTCTGCAAAGAAGAAAGTATAGAATTTAAAGTTGTACCTAGCAATTTTTTAGTGTTTTTGCATTTG
>NW_025400984.1:4646570-4722446 GCF_015345945.1 Tribolium madens
TGTCACTAATGGACTTTATCAACTCGCTGGGACAACCTGTATAAAAATAATTATGTATTAAAAAAATGCGTCGTGTCTTGTTTGGTCTAAAAACTTTTAATTTTAGCAGGTATAAATTCGAAAAATTTGAGTAAGTGCAGTATGCTTCAAAATTAATGCGATATGACATTATTTAGGGAGCAAAGTGTACAATAATAATTATTTTCTGCAAGTTGTATAAAAAATTATGAGAAAAATAATTATTCAAATTAATTATGAATATTTTTTCAGTTGCTTAACAATATTAATGAAGCATTATTTTACAATATTGTTTTCTCTGCAAGATGACATCTTTAGATTATTTGTTCACTAATGAGTGTCATCAGATTCAACATCTGTAATAGGTAGAAGATTTCAGCATAATGCCAACCTTTTCTGCAAAGATTGGGTAATTATTATTAATTTTAATATTAACAAAGACAAGCAAAAACTCATGTTGTGTAATGGGATTGTCATTTAAGAAATCAAAAATTCGAAAATGAAAAAAGTCAAGTTCGAATCCTTGCTTCCGCACTTTGACATTACCACATAAATATGTATATTTTTTGCACTGGCGAGCAACACCTGTAATTACCCCAAGGTCCCCCGACAAGGATTTATCTTTATCAATGCTCACTTCCTATATTATAATTTCAAATAATAGCAATACCAGAGACTCGCAAGAGCAAAAATCGCCCCATTAACATTAAAGCTCCCACTTACATAATCTCAAGAAAAGTTCATAACTGCTGGCCGTTTTAATCATTCTTCTTGACGTAATTAACAAGGATTTGTCATAATTCGGACTTTGCACATAAATCACTCTCACTGGCACGAATTGTCACTGGCGCAAGCCCCAGATGGGTTAAAAGCACGTTGTAGTAGTCGAAAGAACGAGCGCAAAGTGTGAGTAAGCAAACGTTGGTACAAAAGCGGGCTCACGCAGGTCGTAGGTCAGGGCCGGGCCACCAGACCTATAACCTTAACCATATATGACTTATGTGCACTCTCTTTGCTCGGCTTGGGTCACACTCAATGCGAGGATTTGACGGTTTCAGATCGAATCATTTTACGAATATTATAAACAAATAAAAATGTAATTGACTGAAACACACGTTTTTTGTTTCACCCACGCTTAACAATTGCCAATCGGAAATTTAATTTCGTCATAAATTCGTGATTATAAATAAAGTAAAATTAAAATTTATCGAAACAATAATGCAATTCAAGAAGAATAGTATACAGGATGATTTACGTTGTCCTGTCGTCAATATAAAGAAAAAATGAAAAAAAGCTTCATTGTTTATTCATAAAATTGTAATATTAAAAGATTTATCGTACGTAAAGTAACTCAAAATAGTCCGTAAAGAAGCACTTTTTCGTACACATGTTGAAATATTTCGTAAAGTTGACAAAATAGTCAATGTTGGTCGCATAGCATTCATAAAAATGCGATTTCAAAAATGCTCTACAGGGTGAATCGTAAATTTTACAATCAATCAAATATACCCTAGTAATAATAAAATATTTCGTTAAAAAGATAAAGGGTATTAGTAAAAACACATTTATTTCTATAAACATATATAACATATACAGGCTGTCCCAACGGTCCGAAAAAGCTCTATAACTTGTTTATTTTAAGAGATATTGACTTTTTCTTTTTTTTAGATTATAGCTAGCTGTTTGATGTACATTTTAAAAATATTGCGGTTTATATACAGGGTGTTCCAATATTAAAAAAACATTAAAGTTATGTTTTTTTTAAATGGAATCTACTCAGTTTGATTTTATTTTTGGATTCTACGCTAAATTACAAATAACTTTTATAGAGGTTGTTTTCATTTATCTGTTATCAATTTTGATTTGTGGCGTTTTTTTCACCAGAATTTTTTAAATGCAGGGGTCTGTCTAAAAATTCGTATTTTATAAATGCTTGCACACAAGTTAAAGTAAGTAACGCCATTTGATTCCTGAATGTTTGCCGCATCTTTTAAGTGTTTATTCAACAACCTGCTCAGTGGCATGCGCCTACTACGATTTTTTAAACATGACAAATTAAAAATGTCAAAAACTAATTTTTTTCAAATGGCACCCTCTATTTATTATTGTACCAATCAAAAGATCTTTTGACAAGCTTTCCATCAATATAAGGTTTGTATAGTCTAGTGTAAAATTCTAAGTTGCTATCCTAAATTAACTAAATTTCAAAAAACTTTTCTGTTTTGGACAATAAAAATCGAGTGGGCTTCTGTCATTGTTACAATCTATCAATTTTATTGTGAAGATTATAAGTCCCAAAATGAATTTTACTCGTCAAGAACTCATTAACATGGTATACAGTCTTGGTGAAGCGGATCGTAATATTTTATTGGCTCAAAGACTCTACAAATAAAAATACCCAAATGCAAGACTGCCGCAAAGTGTTGCATTTAAAAAATTATATAAAAATGTATATAAATTGAGACCAACAACTGCGGAGGATATGAAACAAAGAATAGGCGATACATTCCATTTAATAAATGCAGATATATGCTAAGTCGTGTTAGACTATCTTTTAGACGAAGACTGCATACTTGTATTGAAAAAAATGATAATATTTTTGAACATCTGTTATAAAGAAAATTGTAAAATAGCTTGAATGTTTTGTTTTTTCTTGTTTGTTAATGTTTTTACATTTTTCTACTAAATTACTGCTTTGCGATATGTTAGATTTTGCGTAGTTTTCTCTGTAACTCAAATTTGCTCAATATTTTACATTTTCTTCCAGCAAAGAATTTCCAATTCCATACTTTTGTTTATTTTCTGTGCTAATTTTTTTTTGCATAAGGCCCACTCGATTTTTATTGTTCAAAACAGAAAAATTTGTCAAAATTTAGTTAATTTAGTATAGCAACTTAGAATTTTACACTAGACTATACAAACCTTATATTGATAGAAAGCTTGTCAAAAGATCTTTTGATTGGTACAATAATAAATAAAGGGTGCCATTTGAATAAAATGAGTTTTTGACATTTTTAATTTGTCATGTTTAAAAAATCGTAGTGAGCGCATGCCACTGGGCAGGTTGTTGAATAAACACTTAAAAGATGCGGCAAACATTCAGGAATCAAATGACGTTACTTACTTTAACTTGTGTGCAAGCATTTATAAAATACGAATTTTTAGACAGACCCCTGCATTTAAAAAATTCTGGTGAAAAAAACGCCACAAATCAAAATTGATAACAGATAAATGAAAACAACCTCTATAAAAGTTATTTGTAATTTAGCGTAGAATCCAAAAATAAAATCAAACTGAGTAGATTCCATTTAAAAAAACATAACTTTAGTGTTTTTTTAATATTGGGACACCTGTATATAAACCGCAATATTTTTAAAATGTGCATCAAAAACGCAGCTATAATCTAAAAAAAAGAAAAAGTCAATATCTCTTAAAATAAACAAGTTATAGAGCTTTTTCGGACCGTTGGGACAGCCTGTATTTCTGTCTTATTGTTCTACAAGTAACTATTTGGAGAGATCTACTTTTTGATCCGTTTTTTAAAATTTTTCTAATTGTTTTCAGTGTTTTTCATGTTTTGTTTTCCTACAAACAACAAGATATGCAAAAATATTATAGTTTTCCCATAAGCTTCAAAAGTTTCGTTATGAGTTCGTTCGCATTTATTTGTATTCATTTCAAGTATTTTCGTTTTTAAATCATTTCGGTGTCACAATGAGCACTTTGTAACACTGTTTTTTGGCGACATTTTATGTAATACTTTGGCTATCATTGGCCATAGACTGTCGTTTTTAAGTAAAAAATGGTTGCAGTTCAACATATTTCACCGAAACTAATGCAATTTAGGCTATTTTTGAGCCATTTGGGTACCGCATACGTCCAGTGTCAAAAATTTTAACTGTCAAATGTAATAATAAATGCAATTTAAAAAACCCTCAACAGAAAAAATAGTATAAAAATTGCGTGTTATACAACCTCTCATTGTGATAATAACACTCGCCACTGCGTTTATGCCACAAACTACTCGTACCACAATGAGAGTGTTTGTAACACTTGTTTTTTAATATACTATTTTCTATTTCGGTATCATAATTAGCATTTTGTGTAACTGAAAAAGATGCATAAAATGCAACTTTGTGACACTGTTTTTGGCAACATTTTATGCAACACTTTTTCCATCACTAGCTGCATACTGTCATTTTTAAATTTTAAGTGAGAAATCGTAAATCAATGTATTCCATCGAAACTAAAGCAATTTTAGCTATTTTAAAGCAATTTGAGTACCGCATATATCAAATGTAAATAACTTTAACTGTCAAATAACTCAAATATAATAATAAATTTAAAATGCGCTCAATAAAAAAATAGTATGTATAGAAAATACGTGTTACAACTTCTCATTGTGATACTAGTGCATTGTACATTTTAAAAGGTATACTATTTGTTTTTTTTTCAATATTAAAATGAAATGGAGAAATCCTTTTTTTTTATTATTCTGGAGTTGAAAGATACAAATTTCTGAAATTTTTACTTGGAATTTTGTATACATTTTTTAATCCTTTTCGATTTATACAAATTTAAAAAATTATATACCTATAATCGATTTTTTTTATTTTAGGACTCTAAGGGTGGTTTGCACCAACACTAGTTAAATTTAATCTCTGATTAAGAACAATTGTAACTACGATAATAACAATGGTTACTATGGATTTAATCAGAGATTAAATTTAACTAGTGTTGGTGCAACCCGCTCTAAGATGTTTTTAAGATACTTTTTTAAGTGTTTAGAAAACTTTTTAAGTTTTAATTTTTTTAGAATCTAAGTTTTATTTATTACATTAATTTTTTTTTTTTCTATTAATAGGTTACACGAGTCATTCACTATTGTTCTTTTTTTCTTCCATTTCCACACTTTTCCTTTTTAATTTTTTTGAAATACCTAATTTGTAGGTTTATTACAGTTTTTCAATATTTGTAAGTTTTTACATTTCTGTAAATCATTTTATAAGTAATTTTTTTTTTAGTTTTTTATATAATTTCAAATGTAGACGTAAAACAAAAAATAAACAATATGGGAATAATTTTAGTGATTGTAGTAATTATTTTATTTTTAACACAAACATAAAAAAACATTATAAGAAATGGCAACATTGCAGCTGTATTTTTGTGATGAAATAGGTGAAAAATACAGGGTGATTCACATAACTTTGCAACCGTAAAAAACTTTGAATGCAACCAGTTATACACTTGATTTGATACCCTTCGTGATAAAAAACTTAACAACGTTCCATAAATTTCCATAAATGATGTATAAGTCAAGGTCGTAGACTTATGTAGATCACCCTGTCTATGGTTTTTGTGTAAAAGAAAAACATTTCAAAGAGAAGAAAATGAATTTGTTTTTTTATTGTGGTGATATTCTTGGTGACGAAAAAAACTCGAGTTACCCTGTATAAGTCAAGGTCGTCTATAGTTTTTGTGTAAAAAAAAACATTTCAAAAGAAGAAAATTTAGGTTTTTTATTGAACTTGTGGTGATATTCTTGGTGACGGAAGAAACTCGTGTCACGCTGTATGTAGAATGCTGTTTCCAATTCTTCTCTGATTATGCAATACGGAAGTCCAGCTTACATAACACAATATAAAAGTATGCGCCCCGCTAAAAATCTCGTTCTCCTGGCATTACATTCAATTAAATTGCGTAAAAATGGTTCAAACCACGTTGCTCTTGCACAGATAACGGGCGCGCGTTATTTAATGCAAACTAACACGTACAACCATTAGCATAAATATTAGAAATAGTCAACAGTAAAACAGTGCGAGAGATAATCCGAATGCGGGCGCCACTGGCTCTTCGAGAATGATTGTTTTTCGTCTAGTTGATTACAATACAAAGTGCATTGACGGTGTTGACATTGGTGAACTATGTGGAGGGTTAAGCGTAAGCAGGTTAAAAAGCACGATTCTGAATGTGTGCGAGTATTCCTTGAACTACCACCTCTGACCCGAAGGTCTGGCCACGGGTCAGCACGAACAGACTCTTCGCTCATGTTACACAAAAACAAAAAAAATTAAATTAAAAGTTTTTCTATTCAAATCACAACTTTCACGAGTTCAGTTATGTCAACAATCCATGAAGGACGAGTTCAGATCGCCAGGTTGTAATCCTCAACTTACACAATTGTTAATCGGCTATTTAGCAAGAAAAACACTCGCTCCTGCCACTGAATTATTTATTTCTCTCAAAAGACTTAAACCTCCTCCCACGTGAGTTGTGAAACGAACACTAGAGACGGTCCTGCAGACCCGAAAAGTCAGACGATTGCTGGCACGATTTTGATATTTAAGGCCAAGCTGCGGCCTGTTACCTCTGAACTGGCAAAGGTCGGACCGATTATCCGATTCTTGCCGCAACAACAACACGATTTGTTTTCGTTGCTCGGAGGGAGATTAAGTCATTTTTTTCGAAATTTTCTTGCGCCACACATTCAAATTTTTGGGTTATTTTGAACGAGAGAGACTACGCTATTTTGAAATTAAAATTTTGATCTACAGATAAGTTTAGAAAGAAACCTAACACAGCTATGAGAAAGGAAAGAATTCAAAAAATATATTTCTTTCGATACAGAATGTCCGGAAAGTCACGCACCTTCTTGAAAGGTAGTAAGTGGGTAGACCCCAAGTACTAAAAAATGTTTAAAAAATTCTACCTGTCAAAAAATTTAGGAGAGTTACAATTTAGGATGTTTGCTCTTCTAATAGTCTGTAGCAAAAAAACTTGGAAAAATTTTTTTTCCAACAGAAATAGAGTCGAAAGAGCAAAATTTAAACTCATAATTTCGAAATTTTCATTTTTTTAAAGTATTTTTCTTGTTGTCTAGGGTATTGCCCGGTGATACAGTGTCATGGAGGTGCGCGACTTTCCGGACAGCTTGTATTTCATTGCCAAACTTTTTGCAAATATACCACTCCGTCAAAAAATAAACAAATCACTCTGTACGTGATTCAAATCATTCCCCTTAAATTTTTGTTTGAATATTTTTGAGTAAAAAAGTCACTACCTAGGTTCCTAGGTAATTAACCATATTACAGACAGACGACGGCCACATTTATTTGAAAAATTACTTTTTTTTTCGTGCCCTATTTTTATTGCTTAAATTTTTTGCAAATTATTGTTTTTAAAATTGTACTCCTAATAAATACAACAATTATTAATACAAAACTTGAATGTTCCAATTATTATTTAAAAACATGTTATCATCGTTCATCTTTTTTTTGTTGCACATTCTAGGATATTTTGAACACTCTACTCAAAAAATATTGCAAAATCTCTCTAAAAGAGGATAAAACAATAATTCAATCTAAACTATACAAAATGGCCAAGTTTTATTGGTCAAAAAGGCTTGGGAATGCTCAAAAAAATTCACGAATTATGTTTTTTTTTTTAATCTGAGAGTTCATTTATTTGCTTCCACTCTGTAGAATATTGAACAAAATGGTATTAAACGGATGATTTAAAAGTACGAAAGGGAAGTGTGTATTATTAATTACTATTTTTAAGGATATTGACACAATACAAGCAATATTTTTCAATATTTTTAATCAAATTTATTCCAAATTACAATAATCTCGCTATTCCGAAGTTCCGGTTAATCCGGACGAAACAAACCAAGCTTAAAAAAACTAGGGCCATTGTAGATAACAAAGTTGATACACAACCTGTTTTCCGGAAAGTATTCGCACAGTTAATTGCCGTTTTGTTTACTCTGTGCTCTATGTGACATTAAAACTAAAAAAACATAATTATGGCCTAAAAAAAAAAATTGTAGATTCAGTTGACTAAGGGCAGATCTAGAAAAAGGCTGGGGGGGGGCGAGGGGGCTTTAACAAAATGAAAAATTAGAAAATCAATTTTTATTTACAGCACACCTTTTAGTATACTTTTAAAAGTTGTAGCATCTACCCTCTTTGTACTACAAATAACCCCTTCAAAATTTTAAGTGGCACCACCACCTTTGTGATGCCTCAAATGAAAGGTATTTTGACCAGGAGTTCGACTGTGTTTTGTTTAAATTTTGAGTATTTTTTATTTATGTTACGGAGAACAAAATCTAGACACATGACCATTTTGTGAATTGCTTACGGAGTGCAAAATTTTTATAACAGAAAATGTCAGTTTAATTTTACTTTAAAAATAAAGCTTCAACTTTGTTTTGTGCATTTCATACTACATTAGTGTTACCAGTAATTGAGCACTATGTAACCTTACAAAAAACAATTAAAACTCAAAAAAATACATAGCCGGATTCCTGTTCAAACTACATTTCATCAAAAAGGGTGGTGCCGTTTACAATTTTGAAAGGATTATCTATAATATCAAAGAGGTAGGCACTACAAATTTCAAAAGTACATAAAAGGTGTCCCTCTGTAAATAAGAACTATAACCTGTTTCAGGATTTTCTAATTTTTGTTTATTTTTCTAAAATGCTTCATTTTTTTAAAAATCACCCTGATAAACTTTACTATTAGTCCATAGGGTTGGAGGGGAGGTGATCAACCCCACCACCATAAAAATGTTCTTTTATTTGCGGTTGAAAAAAAAGGGTCATTCTTTTTGAAAAAATGAGTTATAGCAGTTTTTAGATCACTATTTTCTAAAAATCGTACTGGCTTTGAAATTAGATATTTGACAATTTTGAACAATCTTACAAGATTCTTCGAACCTTCAGTTATCAAATGGAAAAAAAAAATATTCACTTAACGCAAAGTGTAGATACTCACGCAAATAAAAATTTTGACAAATAACAACATGGGTACGTTTTACTCAGTTTGAGAAGGTGAATTCAAAATTGCTATGAAAATGGATAGTTTCTTTTTAAAGTTTCAAAGTTGGGGAAAATTTCTCGTACTTTCGCAAGGTCATTCATATGATGATGATCGATTTTGGTAGTTTACAAAATTGAAAAGTTGTAGCTCCATTGGCAGTTGACAAGAATCACCCTGTATATTGCTGATTGTATTTTACAGGCGTATGTTTCGTAAAATTATATGAAGCACTTTGTATGCAATTCATAATTTTAAGTTAATAAAAAATAGGTGTTTTGAGGGTTACGGATTTTAAACCTGACTCAAATATCGAGAGATCAAGATAATTTGTAATCGAGTCATCTTTCGATCCGAAAACGTATGTCTGTTTTTAAAATAAAATGACAAGTCTAAAGGTAAAACGGCAATATGCGCTGAAATTACTTGACATTTTATTTGACGTTTCACAGACATACGTTTTCGGATCCAAAGATGACTCGATTACAAATTATCTTGATCGCTCGATACATTATACAGGCTGTTCCGGCTAAACTCCACATTAAAATATTGGGAGTTCTAACAATGATATTTACCTAAAATTTATATAGCCACAATCGCTTAGGTCCTGATCAAATATTTTCAAAATGGCGGCACTTCCGGTTACACCGGAAATGGGTATCAACTTCAGTATTTTAAATAGAAAACTTATTGCGTTTATTAAAAAGTAATTTAAAGTATTTAATTTAAAAAATTGATACAAAATTATACAAGCAAAGTAGTATCTAAAAATATAGGCCATTTGGTGTTTTAAATATAAATTTAACTATTCGTTTTTAAAGATTTTAAGATATAGGTTGTGAAGAACAGATGTTAAAGTGAGCAAATATGTCATTAGTAGTCATTTAGTAGCATGCAACGACCTATTTAATTTTTTATTTCACATTTTGTCTTAAAAGATGTTGAATATACTAGTTTTGGTTATAAATATTAAACTATAATTGGATTAATTGGCATGCAACGACACAAAACGTGAGAATTTTACACCTGTGTGGTTTTCTTTTCGCTATTTTATAATAGTTGGAATAGTTTCAACCGGAATACATCATTACCTTATTTAAAAAATATTTTAGTTATCAGAAGTCGTTATTGAATATTAAATAAAAAGGTTTGAAACAAAGTTTCAGCAATAGAATTATTACTTCAGTCAGAAAGACTAATATTGTCCGACATAATGGGGCACGTTTTAATGAAAGAAACTATTGCCTTTTTAACCTTTATGAGCTTTTGGCCAAAAACAAAAAAATCCTCCAAAATCCTGCCTTACTTCATTCTCTTTTTAAGTTCTTTTCTTCTATTTGGAAGCGTTAGTTACTTGGTGGTTTATCGAAAATTTGGTAAGTTTCGTGCCAGTGAACCCCAATTTTGTCAATTTTTCTCAGGTAGCGACGATATAGATACCATCGAAACGATAACTAGTCAATTCGGAGTATTATATTTTATAGCCCTTTTTATGTGGAAACGTGAAGGAATGGTCAAAATAGTAGCCTTGCTCTCTGATTTTTCAAAATTTGGACAACCGCGCTTTTTTGATAAACGCAACAGACAACTTAGTTTTTTTTTGAAGTACTGTATCATCGTTCTAACTGTTTGCATTGGTGGTGTTCTTCTTTGCCCAGTTATTTTTTCGGAATCTTGTGAAAAGATCAATCAAGAAACGAACCGAACGAAAGTTTGTGGAGTGGTGTCTAATGTTTGGGCCCCTTTCGACTACAGTGAATTTCCGCTGAAGCAAGTGGTTATAATTTGGGAGACTTGTTCTTGTTTTGTAAATCTGGGATGCGCGGGTGTTATGTCGTTTACCATTATTGAAACAATGGAACATTTGATTATAAGAATCGAACAGTTGAAAGATATGTTCTCAGATGTTATAAATGAGGACGACATAGCAATGAGGCAGGAAAAATTGAAAATGTGGGTCAATTATCATTTGCACCTTTTCGACATTGGACAATTAATGACCGACACATATCGCTACAGTTTATCAGTTATTGTTTTATGTGTTGGTATACTTTTTAGCTGTTGTGGGATTTCCATGATGCAGGTAAATCTCGACAAATATTTTACAACAATTTTCCAACATTTGACTCCAGAGCTTATCTAGTCATGGTTCAATATTCCTCTTCTTGGGGTGGTTACAATCTATTGGAATATTATGTGTCTGTGGTCAACGTTTGCTTGATACGGTATTACCCGTCTTTTGGAAATTCAAAATGAATTCTTTGTTGTAGTGTTTATCTGTTGGAGATTTGGCGTATCATAGCGTATGGTACGAAAAAGACGTTGCTTTTCAAAAGGCTTTGCTTATGATTATTATTCGAGCTCGAAGACCCATTCTTATTTATGCCGGACCGTTTTCTTATTTGTCTTACGTAATGCTCTTAGGGGTATGTAATCCTGTTTAATATATTTTTTTATTTTCTTTTTTAGGTTCTTCAAACTGCCTACTCTTACATCAACTTGCTCAAAGCAACATAAATATACGTTTAAACGCAAAAGGCCAAATCAGTTAAAAACACTATATTCAAATCGACACTTTTTCATTACGAGTATTTAGCTCATTGCAGATATTTATTATAATAAAAGGCATGAGGAAGGTTTTGTTTTTAAGTAAAAAATTTTAAATTGTTTTTAAAATTTAATTAATCCACATCAACATATTATGAAAGTATAACTTCGAATTCGATTTCGAATTTATTATGACGTCACAACTCATAACTCACGTGTGTTTTATATTTTATAAAGTTCTTTGAATAAAATTGTGTTACAAGAGAGGAAAGTGTATTTTTTCTTCCTACAGGTGGAAGTTACTGCCCGAGACTAACCACCCAGTTAGTACATATAATTTTTTCTACGATCCAGTAAGAAAAACTTAAAAATTAACAATCTCTCCTGAGTTCCGTTATTAAATCATGTTGTTTCGTTTCTATGGGGGAAGTAAAATTTTTACCTCCCTGAGAGGTTGCAATATTTAACACTCGGACTGACGCCCTTGTGTTTAAAAATTCTTGCATGGATCAAATGCTTTCTAAAACACTTATACAATAAAAAAAGCAGTAATCCCAAAAAATTATATTATTTTAATCGCTTACTTACTTAATGTAAAAAGTTCAAAAATACATGTTTTACAAGCCTTTTAATTTATTTTTTAATTTTTGAAATCGAGGTATAAATAAAACTTTTACAGCGCCAGTTGTCGTTAGATTTTGTGCTTTTTTTTTCTCCTACTGTCTCTTCTGTTCCACGTTTATTTTTTCTAAACAACCTGTCTTTTTCAAGACAAATGTTTCTGGGTATTTATTTGAGTTTAACAATGCCAGGACAAGCTTTACCTCATCTCACTCAAAGAGAACGAGAATTTTTCAAAGTTTCCAATAAAAAGATTAATGTTTGGAAATTTATTTAAAAAAATATAACTTTAAATTCCACTACTAGTTAATAAATAATAGTTTTTGCTTATCCTGCTTTCTTTCAATAGAAATATCACATCCATTCAGTAAATGTCCATCTTTTTCGCCGATTCAATTCTCAACCCTTCCCCTTTTGTACTTATTTTATGTTATTTTTTCAGACAGAATTCAACAGAAATGTTATTTTATGACGTATCGCGATCTAAAATTTGTTCAATAACTTTTTTGGAACTAAAATTAAAGTCTAGTTTATAGTCTCAACGCCGGCCGAGATGCCAATCATTTTGAAACGTTTTATAGACTCACAGGAACCGTTTTTCTTATTTTGAACTAGAGAACTATCCACTGAAATCTTTCAACGTTGTTTTTCGGACATTTTGTATTTATACAAGGTGTTTCTGAACTCCCCTTAGAGAAAAATTTCAAGTAAGATAAAATACCAGGGACATGGACAAAATGTTTAAAAAAATTTCTGTCAAAAAATTTTGATACTTATTTTTTGACATTTGATATTTTTATGTCTAAATAGACATGATTAAATAATCATATTGATGATCTTGTATAAATTTTTTTACAATTATTTAGTAAAAGTACAAAAATTTTGGCAAAAACAGCTATAAATAACATTAAACAGAGTTACAATTTGGGATAGAGCTTCCTTGTTTCCTCTTATAATAGCCTAACTTGGAAAATTATTTTTCCAACAGAAATAAATAGAATCAAAGTGCAAAATTTAAACTCTCATAACTTCGAAATATTTATAGATGAAATTTTTTTAACATTTTTTCCATGTTCCTGGTATCTCACCTTATATGGCATTTTTCTCTGGGACGTGAGTTCTGGCGCACCCTGTATTTAGCATATTTAATTTAGGATGCAGCTTCATTGTTTCCTCTTCTAATAGCCTGTAGCAACAAAACTTGGAAAATTATTCTCCAACAGAAACAAATAGAGTCAAAGTGCAAAATTTAAACTCACATTCTGTGAAATTTTTATAGATAGAATTTTTTTAACATTTTTTCCATGTTTTTGGTATCTTACTTTATAATGTATGTTTCTTTGGGGCGCGAGTTCTGGCGCATCTGTACACACTTGTTTCTGAGCACCTATCAAAAGCGGGCATAATTATGGCTTTTATTAGACCTTGGGCTTTTTTTATAACATACGAAATTCACCGGAAATATTAAATACTTATTCCAGAGTAGCAAAATGGAATTCAAATTACAATAAAACCACAGGCATAATAATTGTCGATTATAGCCCTCATGATATTAAAAGCCCTCCTAACGTCGGGCTTTAAACATTCCTTATTCCATTGGCACATACATGACTATTATAAAGTTGAAATTTTCCATCCACAGATTGGTCATTTTTTATTTTTTGTAAACCTAAAATTCTGAGCAATAGTCTTAAATCAGTGAAAAATGGATTTGCAGTTCAGCATTGTATTTATTTATTTTTGTGTCAAACACCTGAGAATGTGGCATTTTATTTCCTTTATCTTGGAATAGTTTATCTTATAAAGTCCTTTTTATGGTTTGTGGTCGTTGCAACGTCCAACAGCAAGAAAACTGTTGAGTAATTTTCTAGTTCTTTTTCTTTGTTTCTCATTCTATGCCTTCTTGCTTGACCGCTTCCATTTAAATCAATATCAATAAAACGGCGACAAAAACTAGTACCAGGAAAATAGCAATTAATATAAAGATGGTGTTGAAATAGAAAGCCCAGAAAGCAAAGTTTAAGGCCACGACCTGTGTTCTTTCCTCGCCACATCCACAAAAACGAATCAATTACCCGCCGCGACTCTGTAATCTCGTCAAATGACAGTAAATTAAATCGTGCTATATGCGCGTAAATATCCGTTTCCTTGGGAAAGAAAATCTTCAACCGGACACACCGGACATGGGACAGTGAAGAGGCAGTCAAGAAGAAAAAAAAATCGTCGATAGTTGAAACAATGCGATTTAATATTCAAGGTGAGGAGCAAAAAAGGGTGCAGTGAGACGGACGACCCCTGGCTCCAGAAATGGAATTGTGCGGTTTTAAGGTCGAAGTTCACCGAATCGTGGGCGTGGCGAGATGATTGTTTGTGGGCGAATCCTCGACACGACGCAGCCTTGTATCGGATTATTGCAATAACTACATCCTGATTCACCGCATGTATTAATCTCTTCGGCGAGGTGCTAACAAGGTCAATGCAACGAACGAGATACATTTTTATCAAAGATTTTATTACGTTTAATATTTGTTTTTGCCGCGCAATGGAGGAAGTTGTTAACTTGGCGCCGGGAGGGAAAATAATTGACATTTCACATGGAGAAAATACTAACTTTTTAAGGTCTGGTGGAGTTATTTTCTGGCTTCCCACACCGAGCTCCGAAATTAATCTACATGGATGGTCAAGTAATTTCATTAAAATAACTCCGCAAGTATGCAACAATTAAAATGTTACTGCCACATTCTTAAATCTAATGAAAGGATATGGGGAAGGTAATAGAATTTCCTCCTCGAGGGAGGAAATCACGGTATTTTTGCAATTTTGCTTTATTTTTGTCTTAAGAGAAGAAATCAAAATTTCCTGTAAACTTAAAACCTTTAATGAAACATTATAATAAAAATGTAAATTCAAATTCTTGCTGAGTTAGAAGATTTTTCAATTGTTGCTGAAATTGTATTTATTGAAAAACGAAAAAAACAAACTCTCTTCTTGGTAATTTTCATGACTTGAAAACAATAACTTTGATAAATGAATAACAAAGTAGAAAACTTTCGAAGAAAATCAAAATTTCATGTAAACTTAAAACCTTTAATGAAACATCAGAATAAAAATGTAAATTCAAATTCTTGTTGACTTAGAAGATTTTTCACTTGTTGCCGAAATTGCATTTATTGAAAAACGAAAGAAACAATATTTCTCTTCTTGGTAATTTTCATGACTGGAAAACAATAATTTTGATAAATAAATATCAAAGTCGAGAACTTTCAAATAATACACTACAAATAATCATTAGACACTTTTTATCTACTATCGGGACGTTTAATACACGAGAGCGACAGTCCGAGTTGTATGTGAATAATAAGTTTTATGGGAAACAATCTTTAAATCTCATGAGGAGTAATATCATTTCTCTTGGACGGTAATATGCAGGATAGCCAACCTTAAAATTACAAAAATACCGGGAATTTTTTTTTCCAAATTGTCAAGTTACGCATAATATTTTGCTAAATTAGTGTTCAATTGCTTTTGTAGCAGTTTGTCTTACTTCTGGGAGAGTACACTGCTCCATTTCGACGATTTTAAATCAGATTCACACATTATTTCAATATTTTCTTTGACATTTCTGAAATGTCAAAAATCAAACGCCATTTGGATGGCCTACCACGTTTGGACCTTAACTTTGTTAGAATTTTATTTTACTCAAATTTTGACTGAAAATAATGTGATTGTGAATAAAATAACATACAAACTTACCACCTCGCTTGTAATGTACTATTTAATCATGGGTTCTTTACTTTTCGTTTACATAAACTACATTTTTGTGGATATTTAGTTGATAAAATTTAAAGTGGAAAAGCATATTACCGCTCATGATAACATTCATTTTTGCTTCCATTTGCACGACAAAAATAATTTTTGAAAATATAGAAAAATTGTTATTTGTATAACAAAGCATTAAAGCAAATCCTAGGCAACCAACATTGCACTTTTTACTGACTACTTTGTGAACTTTACAGACGATTTCGATTGACGTCACATGAATCTAAAAAAAATACTTTTTTACAGAGTATTTTGGTTGACTTTTTTATTTCACTGACGTTACAGACAATTTCAGAAACATTAAATTCGAAAATTTTACTTTTTGGAACTTTAGATTTTTAGGATTTTAAATTAAACTTTTTTTTATACCTATTCTTAGGAAAATTGCACTAATTATAATTAAGAAAGAAATATGTTTCCACTTGTAGTAATTTCCTTAGTAAACAATAATATGTTTTTATCGCAGTTTGGTATAAAATACTCATAGATGAAAACTGTTGAGTACCCGAGGGCAAAGGCCGAAGTTGACTAAATTCTGAATGCTACGTTGTATACATCATTTTTTAAAGTTTTTGTTAACTATTTAAAAAAAAATTGAAGGTTAAGATATAGCGAGATGACAATTTTTAACTACTTTCTTCACAAGTGAGTAAACAAAAACTAACTTTATGCATTAAAAAAAGAAATGTTTCTTCTTGTTCTTTTTTAATACTATTTACAATTAAGAGCAAACTTCATTTAGAGCGTAACTAAATTAAAAAATATTATTATACGCTTGTACCTTCGTAGATTTTTGGTACTGTAAATTTTAAATTAAAGAATAAACTTTTAAATTTTGAATAATTGACAAAATAATAATGTTCCACAGTTGTGAAATTTTCTGCTTTTTGATTTAAATTTCAGTAAATTAATGACCAATTAAAAAAATTGTAATTCTTCTCTTGTTGGTAAGTTTGAATTTTTTTTACTTCAATTTGGTTAAAAGTATTTTCCACGGTATTTGCTTTCGCCTGCCTAATTATGTTTATCTTTATTACCTTATAATTTAATGACATTTCAATTTTGAATGAGCAATAATTTAGGGATTTGTTCAAAAATATCTTGAAGTTTATAGCGTTACTTAACATATTAATATAATTTTTAATACTGTTTTATAATAATTTTATAAATATTCTATAATTTGTCCCTGTCCACCATCAAATAAAAATAAAATTTAAATTATCTCCCATTCCGAGATAAACCTTTACGACACTTGTCGAAATACGAGCTAGATTTTGATAGTCTTCTAGTTACAATTTATGCGAGTCGTAACAGCAAATTTATGGTGTTGTCAAAAATGCAAAGATTCCGTTTTCTGGTTTAAAAATCTCGAAGTTTTTAATCCGGATTAAAGAGCTATTAAAAGGAGGAATTTTTTCACCGTTTCTTCTTTTATAGCCGACGTTTAAAGACTTTCAACTAGCCGGCCTCCGTCCATACATTTTATAATTGTATAAAACTCCAAAAAAAGCAAACGCAAACATCCTTAAAAGTAACAATGCGAAACGCCGGAGGTCATAAGGCCGAACAACCCAAGCGAAGTAGCAAGACGTGGAGGTCTATAATAAGAGCAAAGGGAGGAAGTGGACGCGGATGGACATGTGGAAAGATGGCGATGGTGAGATTACTTCGCTCTTATTAATACAATACAGCTTACAAAGTGCCTGCTCACTGATTAGACATTGCTGTAATGACTCGACGGAGCTCCTGCTGGTGCATGCCCTCCAGGGCATAAAGACGCTTTGTTGGAGGTTCGCGTTTCGAAGGGCATTAGCAAAGAATGAAATTTCATTGTCACCAGCATGCAATCCTATTTTTTTCTAAATTTCTTCACTCCTGTGCATGACTTTTAATATTTTCAAGGGGTGCATAAACAAAAAAACTTGATAAAAATAAAATGGCCAAAAATAGAGGTTTTTTTAAATTTATTTTGAAACGGCACAGACAAAAAATTTCAAATTTATATATATATATTGCTGCTAAGGCCATCAAAAAGTTCTGATATTGTTTTCAGAATTTTTAAACAACGATTTATTTTTTATTCAGTATAGTTCAACCTTAAAGCAGTACAAATAACATAAATAGTTTATTTTCAGATCTTCTATACATATGTTGGTATAATTTGCAGGACTTGAGAAACATTACGTAAAAAAAAGAGATTTTTTCTTCTCTATTTTTGCTGAATTTAAGTATTTAATATTTAGAACACTTAAAAACAATATAATTTTTCGTATAGTACAAAAAAAAATCAATAAATAACAGTAAAAAATACAAAAGTGGTTAATGTATGTACACAAAAAATAGTGTAAAGAAAATAGTACATGTTCAAAGTTGCAAAATGCTTCAAATTGTTGCGTTTTGAGAAATAATACACTACTGTTAAATTTGAAAAAAAATTCTGAAACAATTAAAAAAAAATATATTTGACTTTTTAAACAAAATTTGCATGAATGTTTGTGTAAGTGTGAAAACAGCTTGGAGGTATCAATATTTTGACCTAGACATATGTAAAATCTTCCGGGGAATCGATTAGCAGCGTCAAGAAAACTGCAAAATTCGTAATAGTTTTGAAGTTATAGACGAAGGTATCTATATTTTTGATATTATTGACTTTATCAGAAATTTTCTCAATAACTATTTATCATAGAGCACTGATCTTATATTTTATTTTATATGATAGAAAATTAAATTTTCTTAGAGCAAAAATGCTTGCTAATTAATTTGAGATGAGTAATATTAGGGTATGCAAAAGGTGAATAGTCTTAAAAATTAGTCAGTATTGTTTCTTGATTTTTTTACAGATTTTAAAATACATCAGAAAAATTATTTTTTTAAGGATTTAACATGCAAAATTGTAAAAAAGTTGAAAAAAAATTGTTTTTTTTATTTTGATAAAATGTTTAGAAATTGATTCTTATATTTTTTTGTAAAATTTTAATCAATCAGCCTGAGAAAACAGTTTGATGATCGATTCAAAAATTTACAGAGTTTTCCCATTACTATTTGTGAATACACCGTAGATTTTTTAAAATAAACAAAAAAAAGTAACTTTTTTCTCTTTTCGTTAAATCACCTTTTTTTTAATAGTAAAAAGATCTTGTAGGAAAATTCCAGTTTTTGAAACTATCCTTACATTCTTTGTTAAAGCCAAAAAAATTCTTTTTCATTAAAAGTCAAATAACTTAAATTGATGTAAAGAGAACATAAAAAAGCAAATTAAAGCTGAATGAACAAGCTATCCGGACCATGCATTGATTTAATTAATTAAAGTTTCCCCAAGTCCGTGGACCAAAAAAAAAAAATTACAATTTGTTTTTGCTCTATATTTCTTAGGATTGCGTAATAACCATAGCTCAGAAAAATTTTTGCCAATGGATCTCAAGACTAGAAACTTGAAGCTTCAAAATGGATTTTTTTAATCTAAATACGACCATTTTTCATTGATACAATCTTGCAAAAGTCACCAGAAAATTTAAGAAATTTTTTTGTTCTCTTAATTTTTTGGAATAGCATGAAAAAAGTTTATGTAGTCGTTTTGAAGTATTTAGGATAATAAGAAATCTTTTTTCAAAGAATTTTTCACTGTAAAGCTAATTTTGAATTAATTTGAAAATTGAAAAAACAAAATAGAAATTTGATAATGTTCTCTAAGGTGAAAATAGAAAATAATAGAAAATTTAAGACATCTTTGACATTAAAAGTGGTTTTAAATAATGCAACCTTACTAAAAAAAGTTAGAATAAACACGAAATTTCAAATATTATTAAGAGTTATTACTATTATTTTTTACCTTAAGCAAGAGTACATTATTTTCAATGGGTGCATCCGCCCCGATGCACCCATGTAGTCGGCGCCCATGCTCCCGTGATCTATGATTTACGACCATCGCTCGGAATTTCTAATTAATTTACATTTTTATTACCGAAACGGAAACGTCTCTACCTCACTAATAATTCAACTTCTCGTTAGTTCCTAACGATTTTCAAGATAAAGTCCTTTGTGTGCACAGTGCGTTTTTAAAAATTAATTACAGTCGAAGCGTGCTGGTCCAATTAAGGGTCGTCATAATTACACAGATTCGATTACAATTGCAAATAAAGATGGGCGCGTGGCGGAACGGTTGCGCCTGACCCCCGGTCACAGGTCACCGGTCCACAATGTAACACATCCGCACGTAGAAATGCGATGAATGAATGAAACAGGAAGGATGAATTAGATCGGTAAAAAGCACGTTCTCGGTCATTACGGAGCTAATTTAACAGCAAGACTCTAATCTAAGGAAATTCTTTTCCGTCAAATCGTGATCCACAAGCTTGAAGTAAATGTGAACTTGATTTTGAAAATGTAACAAACGGATTTGAATATCGTAACCAATTTTTAAAAAATCATCAAAAAAATATTTTTTGTTGATTGGTGCCCCAATGTAAGAATAGAAGTTTTAGAATAGGAAAGACTGAAGAAAAAAAAAGGAAAATGTAATAAATGTCGAACCAAAAAAAGATTTGTTTATTTATCTAATAATTTTTTTGGTTTATAAAATTTTGTTTTATATTTTAATAGTCTTCAAATCAATCAATAACTTGAATTGGTTTACTTCGCTTCAAAGTTAAGAGAAAAAATCCCAAGAAAAAAAGCTAATTTCATTTTGTCAGTGTTAATATTTTTCTTAAGAAATACCAACATAATTAAAAAATATTTTCCATATGTTATAACTGGATTTTTGTTTTGTCATCTCCCCAAGACCCACTCTAGTTCCGCCACTGGCAGTTTAAAAGTCATTATTGCCGAATGTGTGGCTCGTATTTTACAGTTTGCAGCAAATTTTTGCAAAATGTCATCACATTTCTTCCCTTTTCTAATATATTGATAATAAAAGAAAAATTTATGTCGAATAAATTTGCATTTTTTAATCAACTAAAATCGTAAATCTTTCATCGAAATTTAAATTTTATTCGAGGTTGGAGCATTCAAGTTTTTATTTAATTTTATAAAAGTGCTGGATAAACAAAATTCACTATTTTTTTAGAAAAATTAAGAGTTAATATTGACTCCAGAGGAAAATATTATCTCTTTAGAAATAAATATCTTTTATAGTTTGGAAAACTTGATAGGAGTTATCAGAGCTCAATTCGGTATCACTGAAACCTTTTTTTTTTATCAAAATTGCCTCATTTTCACACCAAAAAATCATATTTTTAGCTATTTTACGGACTTATTTAATTCCCTAAAGGTGAGTTTGTTTTGAACTCCATAAAATAGTACGTATTTATGTAAAAAATAGGGCGACGAATCGTAATTAATGACGAGGCGACGTAGGAACCGAGTCTTTAATGAAAGGAGTCACCTAAAACCTTTTGCGTACGTGGTGCATACAAGATTTTTTTGTAAAGCTCCCAAAACACGAATTAAGACCTCTTACTAATTAAAAAAATTTCGTTATCATAGTAACCAATTTTATTTTTTAGTCCGCAAAAACTGTTTTTGGGGACTGAGTAACTTAAATAACCGTTTTGTGTACTATTTTATTGAGTCCGAAAAACACTCATTTTGGGGACTCAAATGAGTCCGCAAAATAGCTATTTTTGGAAGCATAAAAAATATAGTTTTTAGATACTAGCAGTACATGCCCTATTTTAAGTAAACTTCCCCTCCCTCTCCTCCCTATTTTCGGCACTATTTTGTATTTTTAACCACTATTTTTGGGAAAATAATTGTACATGAATAAGAGGTTTGAACATTTTTTTTAAAGTAGTGAAGTACAAAATTTTTTCGAAATTTCTATCATTAAGTTCTTGAGTTCTGCAAAGTTTTTTTTATAAATGGCAACCCACTGTTACAATTTTTTGGTCAAAGAATATAATCTAGAAATTACAAATAAATAATATTATATTTATTTTAATTAATTGACGCTTATTTCTCAAAAAAAAAAAAAAACTGACAGAATCTGCTTCAATTTTAAAGTTGAATTTTTTTAATTTTTGGGTTAGAGTTGGATATAGTGCTTATGGTTGCTTCTAACCTTATTCTTAACTTTATTATTTAATGGCTCAAAAACTATGCATTCTAGAGTATTTTAACCTATTGTATCGTGTTCAGCACTCAATTTTACGTCTAGAAAATCATATTTTAAGGGTTTTTACGACTATTTTTATAATTTTACTCACCTTCAAAAACTCAAAAAATTCGTAATTTTTTAAACTTGACCCAATAACATTTTATGCACTGTTTTGAGTCTTTAAGACTTCTAAAAATGTAAAAAACGTTGCATGAATGAATTTAAAACTCGATTTTTTTTTTGATTTTTGTCGATTTTGGTCAATTTTTGGTACCCGGAGCGGTCTATTGCTAATAACTCCGGACTTATTGGTGATAACTTCTTACGTTTGGTACTGTTGGAAAGAAAATTTAATTTTCTATCATAAACGGAAAAGATTAGTGTTCTACGATAAATAGTTATTGAGAAAATTATGTACTGATGAAGTCAAAAATATCGAAAATATAAATTTGACTGTAACTTCCAAGCTATTACGAATTTTGCAGTTTTCATGACGGCAATCGGTTTCCCGGAACATTTTACATATGTCTACGTCAAAATATTATATTATTAAGGTACAGTTTTGGCGTAATTTACAAAATACAAAAATGAAAATTTTGTTAAAACACCCCCTTAAAAAATAGTGTTTTTGAACATGTCTCAGATGCGATTTAAACCTATATTATCCGATAGATTTGCCAAGCATTTTGTAGTTTCGGTGTTTAAAAAATTGATTCTTTTTTGGGATATATCGACTTGAGTTTAGTGCCATTCGATAGATTTTTTTACTCTGATTACAATGGTGTTGAGCTTTTTGCTTTAAGTTTAAAAGATTGGTCGTAATTGTCGTACAATTTTTATATCTATTAAGACAAAGTTTTATAAATAGCTTAAAAATCGAGATCGTAGTTTAAATTCGAGCGACTATTAGGGAATGAGAATTTATAAGAATGAGATTTTCAAACCATAAAACTTGTGTTGGATCAGAAATTTTATTAAATTTAGAAATCGTTATATCCAAAGTTTAACAAAATAATGCCAAAATGACAAAATAAATACGATGTGATTGACGACGTATTTTATAGTTGTGCGTATATTAATGGCAACATACGATAGAAACAGTGTAAAATATTAGTAAAAAATTAAGAAATTTGATTGCTTTATCACTTTTTCGAGAGAAGTGCGAAAAACGTGATTTAAATAGTTTGATTTGTCCGATTATTTTTTGTGGTGGTGCTTAAGCACCAGCTTTGATTTATGTCGATTCGCTGTGTTTTTGAGTGCGAGCCGCTATTGTGTCGCTTTCTGCACACCATGCTGGGCTATTTGTTTTCGCTGGCTTTATGCTGTCCCAAAGCGGACAATACCAACAACAGCATATGCTAATACGGCAATTATTTTTAGTTATGAAGTACCGTAGTGGAGATATAATACTGCAATGCATTCACTCGATTGTGTCCACCCTTGTTCAATAAAATTCCTCACATTTTTTTGCATCATGGTACAATGCCGGACGCGCGGCGCGTTACTACACAATACAAAAACTTTTTAACGTAAAAATGCAACAATAGTTACTTCCATCGGCGACGGAATGAATCGAACATAGTGCTCGTATTCAAATCCCAATTCATCATCCGGCAATCACAACAGTTGGTCATCATAATCATTATCGAGTTGAAAGAAGCGGCTGCCGCTTCCAAAGCCCGAGATGACCCCGACGCTACCTACAGGGAATCTGCCGAATCATTTCGGGTAATGAGGCGAGATGGGGCTCAGACATGGACAACCAAAGGGAGAGTTTTCCGAGCACAACAAAACGCAATTAAAAGGAAAAGAAACGGGCAAAAACTCAACTTTTACACTTTATTCTCAAAAAAGTACATCAATAGTATATTACAAACAAGTAGAAAACATGTCAACATCGAAATTGGATACATCCCTCCGAGGTTTTATACTATTTTATTTACAATAATAAGGTAATAAGCAAATTACCTTCCATATAAAAAGTTGAAAAATATGACATTTCAACTTCTTTTAACAATAATTGATATGAAATATCAGGTTCAAGTTAGAAAGTGGTCACTGCCTTAGCAGTTGATATGTAATATAACTACTTAAGTCTCAACCCGAAAACTGATAAGGAAGTGATCACTTTCCAACATGAACTGTTATACATAAGTCTTTTTTTTTAATTTGCCAAATTCTTTATTGGCTTTCTGTTCTTTAAAGAGGATGATTGTGAATAAAATAGTATACAAACTTTGATAGTCGTTAATTCATTAGTTAGTTAGTCATCCAATTTCGCCTTGGTAAATGAGCACTTCCCACCTTGGCATGTAATCTACTATTATTCACAATCAAAAGCCCAATAAAGCGCAATTAAAAAAGAAGTGAGCAAAAACTCAACTTTTACACTTCATTCTCAAAAAAGTATATCAATAGTATATTACAAACATGTCAGCATCAAGACTGGATAGATCCCACCAAGGTTTGTACACTGGCCGCCAAAATTAACCGGACAACTAAAATTTTGAGATTTTTCACATTGCAATATTTTTATTTTTTGTCGGATTTCGACGAATTTTTGTTTGGCTTAAAGAAAAAACTTTGTAGATCATTGTAATTTATTCCAATAACATTTCTAGTTTTGTCTTCTAAATGTGATACTTAAAAGACGAAGGCACTGTTTTTTTACTTATTTTTATACTGAGCTGTGGTGTGTCACAGAGACAAACTTCAGTTTTTACTGATTTCAGGATTTTGCCAGTTCTTTTCTGAATTATCTACCACATTTTGCATAATTTTAATTCTTGAGAGATGAGAGATATAAACCAGCAAAAAAGCAATAATAAAGTAATAACTAATAATCAAATTACCTTGCATGTGAAAAGTTGAAAAATATGACATTTCAACTTCATTTAACAATAATTGATATGAAATATCAGGTTAAAGTTCGAAAGTGGTCACTCCCTTAGCAGTTGATATGTAATATGACAGTTTAGGTTGGGAAATGGCTACTTCTCAACCCGAAAACTGATGAACTGTCATACACAAGTCTTTTGTTTTTCAAAATTTGTCAAATTCTTTATTGGCGTTCTGTTCTTTAAAGAGGATGATTGTGAATAAAATAGTTTACAAACTTTGATAGTCGTTACTTCATTAGTTAGTTAGTCATCAAATTTCGCCTTGGTAATTGAGTACTTCCCACCTTGGCATGTAATCTACTATTATTCACAATCAAAAGCCTAACAAAGCGCAATTAAAAAAAGAAATGAGCAGAAACTCAATTTTTACACTTTATTCTCAAAAAAGTGTATCAATAGAATATTACAAACAAAGTGGAAAACACGTCAGCATCGAGATTAGATAGGTAAATAGATCAAATTACCTTGCACGTGTAGTTGAAAAGTATGACATTTCAACTTCATTTAACAATTGATATGAAATATGAGGTTTAGAATAAAAATGGTCCCTTCCTTATCAGTTGATATGTAATATGACAGTTCAGGTTGGGAAATGGCTACTTCTCAACCCGAAAACAATAAGGAATAAGTGACACTTTCCAACTTGAATTTTGTTTTTCAAAATTTGTTAAATTCTTTATTGGCTTTCTGTTCTTTAAAGACGATGATTGTGAATAAAATATTATACAAACTTTGATAGTCGTTACTTCATTAGTTAGTTAATCATCAAATTTCGCCTTGGTAATTGAGCACTTCCCACCTTGTCATTTAATCTACTATTATTCACAATCAAAAGCCCAATAAAGCGCAATTAAAGAAAGAAATGAGCAAAAACTCAACTTTTACACTTCATTCTCAAAAAAGTACATCAATAGTATATTACAAACATGTCAGTATCGAGACTGGATAGATCCCATCAAGGTTTGTACACTAGCCGCCAAAATTAACCGGACAACTAAAATTTTGAGATTTGAGATTGCAATGTGTTGCAATATTTTTATTATTTTTTATCAGATTTCGACGAATTTTTGTTTGGCTTTATAGATCATTGTAATTTATTTCAATAACATTTCTAGTTTTGTCTTCTAAATGTGATACTTAAAAGATGAAGACACTGTTTTTTACTTATTTTTATACTGAGCTGTGCTGTGCGACCGAGACAAACTTAAGTTTTTACAGATTTCAAATTATTTGCCAAATTCTTTATTGGCTTTCTGTTCTTTAAAGAGGATGATTGTGAATAAAATAGTATACAAAACTTGATAGTGGAAAACATAGAAAACAAATAGATCAAAGTATGACATTTCAACTTCAGTTAACAATTGATATCAAATATGAGGTTTAAAATAAAAATGGTCGCTTCCTTATCAGTTGATATGTAATATGACACTTCAGGTTGGGAAATGGCTACTTCTCAACCTGAAAAAAATAAGGAATAAGTGACAACTTTCCAACTTAAATCTTGTTTTTCAAAATTTGCTAAATTCTTTATTGGCTTTTTGTTGTTTAAAGAGGATGATTGGGAATAAAATAGTACAAACCTTGATAGTCATTAGTTAGTTAGTTAGTCATCAAATTTCGCCTTGGTAATGAAGCACCTTCCACCTCGACAAGTAATCTACTACTAGTCACAATAAAAAAACAACAAAATGCAATTATAAAGAAAAAGAAACGGCAAAAAACTCAACTTTTCCACTTTGTTTTCAAAAAATACATCAAGAGTATATTACAAACGAAGTGGAAAATATGTCAGCCTCGAAATTGGATAGACCTCAAGGTGTAATGAGTAATGACTAATGACACTTCTACTGAAGTTTGTATAAATACTATTTTATTCACAATCGAATTTTTGTAATCACATATTTCTAACAAATAAATTGGTTTTTAGACATTTCTTTTTTCTGTTGCCCAAAGAAGAGTTTTCTAAATGAAAATATGTATTGAAAAGTGAGGAACAAAAATTTTTAACTAGAAATAACGGCTCTCTCCAGCGTTGCCATAAACCTGAAAAGTGCGGCGGGAGCTGAATTTGGCGAGGTCGTAGGTTAATAAAATTAACAGTAAAATCCAAAAAGTCTTGCCGTCTTAATTAACCTTAAAACGCTTAATGGAGATGTTCGCCGTTTAATTTTTCAAATTAATTGAATAAAGTCTAGAGTGATGTACCGATGAATTAGCTAAAATTAATTAGCAATGTTCGTGTGATGAACATTAATTTCGTAAAGTTGGTAATTTGTCGACAAGTTGAGTAGAAATGTCATTTAGAATGTAGCCACATTTGCATATCGTCAACATCCACATTTCAATTTTTATCGCGTGATATTTATATTGCCCATTTGAGGTACCACTTCCGCCTTCCTTAAGCGTCCTAAAGCCTTTCGAGCGGAACCAAAATCGCTTAATAAATAAAAGATAATATAAAGTTGACGGCTGATTTAGCATGACCATCTTCTGCGGCAGCCGGACGACTCTAACCGGTGGTACCGGCGAGGAACCCACTGCATGTGGAACCAAAGCCGTCTCAAAGGTACCGCCTACCTGTTCTTGATTTATTCAACGCAGATGCGCCGCCGTGAGCTTCCACTCTCCTCGCATCATTGTTTCCAGTGACAAGGAGCGAAGTTATTTAACCATATTGAAATAAATTCAAAGCTTGTTTTAGTCCATTTATCAAAATTGCTGAGTTTTTGGTTCCCCACGCTATCGTAACTCATATTTTAACGAATCCGCCTCCGATTTTTCCTTTTATTTTTCTCGTCATGTCCGACAAAGTGGTGACGTAATCTGTCTCATAACTTTGCTCCTTGTACCAATAAAGAATTTTTTCTTAAGGAAGCGTCTTACGTGATTTTAATCGTGTCGTATTTCTTTCGAGTTTTAAATTAAAAATAAATTATTGCGTCGCTCGTAACGGTCCGAGAACCGAAAAGTATGACGTGAAAGGATGAGGATGTACGAATGTAGACAGGAAACGGCTCAAGATGGACATGTCGAGGTTACATATACTTATCATGTTCAAGAAGCATGGATGACAGGCGGCACGCGACGACCGGAACTTGAACCGGAAATGTGCACTATGCTCTCTGTATGAGCCGGGAAATGGCTCGACTTGAGGGCCTCTTGCTTATCTTGCTATTTTTAAATTGAAACGAATGGAAATGTCGCAAAACAACACGTAACAAAAGTTTTTTATAAACATGTACCAGGTATAATTGTTTTCATTTTAATGTGCATCGAAGTAGTCGTTGAAAGGGATTATTTTAAGATGGCAACCATGCGAAAATTCAAACAATCCTAAACTCAATCTTCCCTAAAAATTATTTTTTCAAATAAATGTGTACTCCATGTAGCAAAAAATAGTTAAAATTAACAACGTAATCTACATAGGATAGAGCTTATTCCATATCTGGTGGCGAACTGACAGTGACAGAAAAGACACTTGGAGTGTGCCCACTTGGTTAAGATAAAAAATACATGGGCGTACTTTTTTTCTTTAAAAATTTTGAAGACAAGGATTGTTATAAATATCATTTTTGAAAATTCTTTTCATGCGTTAACAATTTAATAATTTGTTCATCATTCTTCATCTTATGTACGAGTACCTACTTATTATAATTTTTTAAAGAATAACAGTGGTTTTGAAATATTATTTCATACGACGTTTATGAACAATATTTTTTTTAATAGTAAACATATGTTTAGTGTCAAAATTCAGTCATTTTTGACAACGTCCGTTCGCCACCAGATTTGGAACAAGCTATAGGAAACATAAAGATTTTTGTCATTATTGATGTGATTAAATTTGTTTTGAATGGCATTAATGACACTTTTTGTGTAAATCGGACTTTAAATTAAAGATTCATTTAGACTTCTACAACCTACTTGATGCACATTAATATGAAAAAGAGTATATCTCAAGTTTTATCCAAAAGTTTTCACTAAACCTATACACACCCACCAAAACACCTCAATTACACCTTTTTAGAGACTCAAATGAGTCCCTAAAACAGCTATTACAGCGTATACAAAAAAAGAGCTTTTTTCCGACTCAAAAAAATAATATGTCGCAAAACAACACGTAACAAAAGTTTTTTATAAACATGTACTCAAGTTTTATCCAAAAGTTTTCACTAAACATATACCAGATGTCTCAAGTTTTATACACAGCCCCCAAAACACCTTAATTACACCTTCTTAGAGTAAACTCATTTGAGTAAATGAGTCAATAAAACAGCTATTTTCGGAAGCGTATACAAAAAAGGAGTTTTTTTCCGACTCAAAAAAATAGTATGTCGCAAAACAACACGTAACAAAAGTTTTTTATAAACATGTATGTACCAGGTGTCTTAAGTTTTATCCAAAAGTTTTCACTAAATATATACCAGGTGTCTCAAGTTTAATACCCAGCTCCCAAAACACCTCAATTACACCTTATTAGAGACTAAAACAGTTATTTTCGGGAGCGTATACAAAAAAACAGTTTTTTTCCGACTCAAAAAAATAGTGTCTCGCAAAACAATACGTAACAAATGTTTTTTATAAACATGTACCAAGTGTTTCAAGTTTTATCCAAAAGTTTTCACTAAACATATACCAGGTGTCTCAAGTTTTATACACAGCCCCCAAAACACCTCAATTACACCTTTTTAGAGTCTAAAATGAATCCCTAAAACAGCTATTTTCGGAAGCGTATACAAAAAAGAGTGTTTTTTCAACAAAATAGTACGTAAAATAATTATTTTATGTACAGTTACGGAATTATAATTTCGGGCAGTATTTTTCTGTCACTTCAAAAAATTCACTGTAAACTACCTTTTACTGTCATCATGACATTCATAACTTACTTTTGATAATTAAACTTTTCCGTCAGTGACGCTATTTTTTAAGTCAAAATGACATAAACATGACAAGAGTAAAAAATGAGGTTATTAATGTAAAGGTTGTTTTAGAGTTTACATTATGCGAAATTTTAATTCCGCAACTGTACAGTTTACATTTTGAATACAGTTGGAGACAAAATACTTTGGTCGTCACTTAACTGACACTTTAATGTAATTCAAACTTTAACGTTAAAATAAATGTCAATTTCAAATTAATGACAGCTATTATATTTTTCTATCAAAAATATGTACAACTTGTCAACTATGATTGACAGTAGCTAAAAATAAGGTTAACAATCCTAAAGCATGCTTTACAATGTAATGTCACTCAAGTGACATTGATGACCAAAGTATTTTGTCTCCAACTGTACATACATACTGCCTAAAATTTTAATTCCGCAACTGTACCATTTTTTATTTCTAAATTAATAAATCAATCACATAATAAGAAGTTTGAATGTGCTTTTGAGTAGTATTATTATATTTTGAATATACTATTATTAAATAACACGTCTCATAAAACCAGTCTTTTGAAGCACGAGTTTAAATTTAAAAGAATAAGTGCTTCAAAAAAGATTACTTTACTATTTTGTAGATACATTTTAGTTTACAAAATGAGTGTTTTTGTAACTTTTTTACTTTTTCCCAAAATAGTCCTTAAAATTAGTCTTTTTCTAATTTATTGGGGAAAACTCAAAAAAAATTCATTTAAGAGACTAAAACAGCTGTTTTGAGAGTGCATTCAAAAAAACTGTTTTAAAACATTTTTATTATTAGAATAATTAAATTTAACGTAATCTGAAGGATTTTTCAAAATTTAGGATCTTTTGCTCGAATAATAGTTTGTGGTGGGTAATATAACTGTTACAAAGTTTGAAAGTGTTAAATCTCAAGTATTTTTCAAAATTTTATTGAATTAACAATGAATACTGCAAATATTTCATGCACACCACCTTAAAAAAAAATCGCTCAAAACGCCGCTGAAAATCACCATTATCAACTTTTAGAAAATAAATTGTACTAGTCTATTTTAGCACCCAGATCGGTGTTGAAATTGCTCATTAAAGCATTGGTTTTGATATCGAAAAAAGCTTTCTTCCAGACACAAAATAGAAAAAAAGTTTTAACAAACTCATCTGCTGTTCCAGACTCGGCTATAGCCTCGCAAAAAAGTTCGCCCGTAAAAACTGTATTTTTAGTAATAAAAATAACTATTTTAGTTAGACACATTTTAGTCTCCAAATTGAGTGTTTTCCGGACTTTTTTTTCGAAATAGTTTCTAAAATTAGTCTTATTCTATTCTAACTTTTTAGAAAAAAGTCCACAAAAAATCAAAGACTCAAACAACTGTTTTTGAGAGCACTTCTATTATTAGAATAATTGAGTCTAAAGTAATTAAGACTTCATTAGGAGAACAAAAAAAATCTGAAAGAAACTGCGGTGAAAAAAATATAGACGTGAACACAAACAATCAAGAAACTAATTGTCTGTTAAGCTTGTAATTAGGTCCATTGAATGCAACTGCAAGCTTCAATAGGAACTTAATTTCTATTAATTAATCTCCTCACATTGGTTCGCGATTCATTTTTTATAAATAAGAAGACTAGAAACAGAAATTTCTATTTGCATTCTTGCAACGCTCAAAAATCTAAATAATAGCCCCGCGTTTCTATTAATTTTTATCTCGGCGTTTGCTCGACGTTTCGAGCCACTCCTTCCCCTTTGGCTACAAAGATATGATTTATAAGCGTTATAATAGCAGATAAACATGAATGAAACGCCTGAAAAAATTCCTAGAGACTCAAAGCGACGCTAATTCTAATTGTAAGTTTTTTCCCTAATTTGTTACCCACTCACGTCTTGACACCGAACTTTATTGCTTTTAGATAGAAAACTAGAAAAATAGATACGAATAAAACACACCCTACAATTTAATATCACAATTTCGATGCTATCGCCCCTCGTAAAGCTTTCAGACTCACCGTGAAAGCGCTGACTTTTCAGGTTCTCGATGATGTTAGAAAGGCCCTTTTTCTTGTAGTAGTTGTCCTCGATTTTCTGGACGATGTACTTCTCGTCGCACAACAAATCCAAGTTTTTCAGCATTTTTCAGTCATTCTGAAAAAGAGCGGCCACACAAATCAAAATCAAAGTAAATATTTGGCGTTTTAAATAGATTTGGACCGAGCTGAAACGGAACGGGACGAGCTTTTCGCTGAAAATTTTCAAGCACATAGGTTAAAGTTAATGGGAGGATGACCTGAGGTGACCTCTCGGGCTAAAAATGTACAGTTCAAAATAGCTGACACCTTTCACTGGAAATGAAACATAAATCTGACCGGCGCCGCTTTAAATAGACCGCTATAAAATTATTTTTCAGGAAGCGGGTGTATTGTTGGTTGCATAACCTTGACAAAATTTCAAAGTAAACAATTTGATTGTTGATAACGATAAGGCGGTGTGTGCTCAGACGGAGGGTTTTGAGTGTCTCAAAACTTTGACCTTTTTGCGGCAAAATTGCCAGACAAAGATCGAGTGCTTAATCATAAAAATCATGAAAGTTAAAATTTCAACCGATAAAAAAATTGGGATAATGATCGACGAAATGGGTGGATTATTGTGACGAAATTTAGATTGTGCTAGTTTTAGTGCAAATATACTCGATTTGGGTTTATCACCGGTGTTTGAGCAAACAAAGGAATAAATAATGTGGAGAATATTAATAAAGTAAATTTGTTGAGGAAGTGGGGTGTTTGAGCACTTGAGACGATGTTTATTGATCGGTTTTTGATCTCTCATTTTGATAATTTGGCATTTGATTTATACAAAGCAGAAAAGGGAGCAAACGGAAATTGATGCCAAATTTATCGCTGTTTATCATTTTTTAGAATTACCACAAATAAACAACAAGATAAGAGTATTTTCAGGAACCCACCCATAAATTTAAACCAATTTTTTGTTGTTTTAGTTAAAGGAAACGGTTAGTTTCTGATTATTTGTACATATATTTTTCTTAATGTTGCAATATTTCAAATATAAACGAACATCAGTCTAGGCAAAAAATTTAAATTATTTTAAGAGATAAAGTATGTATTTCAAGAAAAATTAAACAAAAAAATGAATCTTTCAGTTTTTGTAAAATATAAAAGGAAAAAAAAAGTTGGCGTTATTGAGAAATATAGTGACGAAGATATGGGATATATGTTGCTTGTGATTTGAAAATTGAGTTGGCAACATTGAATAGTGTGATACATGCCAATTTTAGTAATTTCTGGTCCTAAATATTCCAACTCCATTTTAGCATTTTATTTCTGTTAAGTTTTTTTAATTACCTCGATTTTTGCTATCTGTTTATGTACAACAGCAGCTCAAAGTACAAACGTAAATAAATAATAAATTGATTTTCTGTGTCTTTGTAGCAAATGCTATCTATTAACAAAAAAGGACAATTATAGCAAAATATTAGTTTTGTGACGCAGAAAGGTTACAAAAATAAAAAGCTGAAACTTTTAAATAACAAATAAATTGTTATAGATATTATTTCATAACAAATAATTGCAAAAAAGGTAAAGATCAACATCTGTAAAAATTAATAATGTGACCAAATGTTGGACTTTAAACTTGTGAGTACTAGTGATAAATAATTTTTTTTAAGTACTATTTACAAAATAAAAATAATTACTTGACGGGGTTGTCATCAAATTAAAAATTTGTCGTTAGAAAAGGCCTTAAGGAGTCTCGTGGTAGCTAAGTAAATAAAATTTAAGACCTTTTCAAATTTTTTAGAAAATTATTTTTACATATTAAAAATTTGATTATCCAGAGACTTGGTTTAACTTTATTCACAAATATTTTACAACAAAAATTCGCCAAAACTGCAATTTAAGCACACTTTTTTGACGTATATTAAAGTATCAAAATAATGAATTACTAAATTAGTGAAAATTGCTCATTGCACAATTTTTCTTGTCCAAAAACACAGACAAGTTACCGACTACAATAAACAAGTAAAACAAATATAAACTATGAAAATTACGATAAAATAAAAAAACTACTTACGAAAATTAGAAAAAAATAAAAAATGAAACTTTTCCACTGAAAACCCGCAGTAATCCGCTCGTATTTTATTACAGTAATAAGTTCATAAACGCGAACGGCTTATCACCGTGGCTTTGTTACACTACAGGTAAGAAGGAAACACGTTTCTTATCTGGGGTCATACCTTATCTCTACAACGTTGTGATATAATGTGTCATAAGCATAAAGGTCACCATTTACGCACTTCCCAACTCCCCTCAACTGCATTTCCTGCAAACGCACTGTCCTGCAAAGTGCGTTTTTGAATCTCGAATTAATCAAAAGTGGGGCCCAATTAATTTACCATGAGAGAAAATCCTGCACGCTTGCGCACAATTCAGCAGTAGACGAGTCAAATAATCCTGCTGAAAGTTCCGGTCTGCGACAGGAATAATCTCGACGAGTCAGCAGGATATCCAACCCCGAACTATCGATTCCAACTCACCTATCTGTGTTTATTTACCAGAAATGTGAAAATGAGTGAACAAAGAAGCAACAATGACATGTCGGGGACTGTTTTAATTTGCAAAGTTGTCATAATTGCCGTGTTTGTGTACCCTTTACTCCACTACACTTTCTTTAACAAAAGTGAGGAAACTCCCGGAACAAACCAATCAGAAATTGCGTTTAACCAAACCGAAGAACCGGAAACAGCACACAAAGTGAAAAAAATCGCAAGAATCGTCCTGGAACAACCCTCGTGTCCCATTTCGTACCTGCAAGTCGTCCTGCAGGACCTGTGCCGGGAGCTTTTCCTGCTGCACGAACAATGCACACCGGAAGACGTCGACAATTTGGAAAAGCACAAATTGCCGAAAATTTCTGCTAGAAATAACACAACGAGTGAGCCGAGGGGCACCATCGTGGGGTGTGTGGCCGCAGGACTCCTGCTGACGTCGCTCGGGGCCGCTTTTTTAGAGCTTTACAAGGCTAAAAGTCAGACTCCGGTCAAGAACACCAAACCGACAATGAGCAGGAAATGCTCGTTGGCCGATTTGACTGTCTTGAAGCACAACAGGAAGGAGCTGGTCAGGAGGGAGTCCATTATGGAACTGCCGGAAAATGGGGGCCATTTAAAACAACTGGGTAGGAAGGTGTCGAGACCACCTTTGCGTTTAGATTAAGGTAGCGCATTTGGTGGTGTGGTTGTTGTGCTGTTTTTCAAGGGAGGGTAGAATACTCGTTACGCACCATAGATTGTATAGAAACGTTAATGTAATAAATTATTAATTTTCAAAAAATATAATATCTACTATTTTATTACTTATTTGACAATAAAAAACAATTTATTTTTGTTTTTGTCCTTGGAATTAACTTTTATTTGATTCGAATAAGGGAATTTGGGCAAAATTAAATTGATTGTTTGGCAAACAAATAAATAATTATGTGGTTCTCTATGCTTGAATTAATTAGATATGCAATCATTTTATTTCCAATAATTTGAGATAAGTGAATCCACTGATCAATATATATGTTTGAAATTGTTGTGCATGTAGACTGTACTTAACTAAATCAAGTCAGGTCAGGGGGATTTTTTTATTTTGTAACAGATACTACATTTCTAACTCTTACAGCTTTTCAAGTGTAATTTAAATATTTGTTTTCTTTTAGTCATGAAAAAAATTAAATCTCATTGTAAAAAATATAGTAATAGGTATAGTTACAAAAATATCAGAAAATTTATTGTGTAAGATGTATTTTTCATAAGCTTTTTTTTGACAAACTTCTAGTTTTTGCAAACACGCATTGCTAAGACTTAATATAATGTGAATGAAAATGTAAATGAAAAACGTAAGTGACATTTATTCTGTTTAAAGGAAAATAGTTTTAATTCTTAAAACAATAACTTTTATAAAAATTTACGAGGAGTGGCAAAAATTGTTTCACATTACTTTTGATTTTATTAAAAAAACAAAAACGAAATTGATGTTTTCAGTAGATGGAAAACCAGGTTTAATATTTGACTGTCTTTTACTTTTTTTGATTAATTTCTCATCCAAATTTTTTGGGCCTTAAATTCCTATTGATAGTAACACAAACAATGACAGTGCTTTGTTTTTGTGTATTTATTTTTAGTAATAATCTGTAAATTCCTTCGTAAATTTATTCACTTTGAATTCCAGTTATTGACAACGTATAATTATGCAGTAACTTTAAGTACCATATAATCGAAAAAAATATCTAGAAGACTATGATTTACTTTTTCTTTCAATTTTTATTGGTGGAACTTTTTTCTTCTTAATGGTAATTTTTTTCAGTTATGTAGGTACAGTCGCGGCCGTTGAAACCTAAGACCCTTTCACAAATCCGAAATTTTGTCATTGTAAAATGGCCTGAAACTGAATAAGTTTCTAAAATGGCGTTCAAATAGTTACGAGTCAGTGTCCTAAAGATTCAAAACAATGAACTTCAACTTTGTAAATAGAAATAACTTATTAGTTATTATAATTTTTTGTTATTTTATTGCAGCACCATCCGAATCCGAAAAATTGAAATTGACATTGTCATCTTTGATGAAAACCTAATTTACACTTTACAAGTTTTTAAAATAGCAAGTAGTACTTATACCAAAAGTGAATGTCATTTTTAACGGTTTGGGAAGTCAAATTTGACGTTGAAGCCTGATTTATAGTAAATTTTAAGAATGTGTCAATTTGATAAAATTTTTCAGCTTTAGAGAAGAAAATTTCTCTTTACAATTTCGTATAAAATTTATTTGTTGTTAATTCTTTGAATCAAAGTTGTTGCAGTATTAATAATCCACTATTTTTGTCCCGTTTTCAATGGATTTTTTGTGTTTTTCTCCTTTGCACACTTTTGCCTGCACCGCCCAGCTTTGACTGTGTTGTTGCTAACTTTCCTTTCGAATTAACCGTCTGTTGGGCAGGTTTTAGACCACCCCCTCTATATCGAAGATGTTCGTTTCCGGTCGGACCAAGCGAGCTGTCTTGTGGAAATTCGTACGCAACTTATCAAGAGTCTCGTCGATGTTCCATAGAATCTCGCCGACTTTCGATAATCGATAGTCGAAGAAACTCTGTCGATTGCAGAAAAGCCTCGATCGATGGTCGAAGAATATCTATCGATAATGAATCGCCAGAGCGTCGCCATTGGTCCAGGCTTGTGCATAGACATTGAACACTTCGAGTAAATGTGCACAAAAATTATTGATGTAACCATTTTTAAAAATCTCGTATAGTCTATTGTGAATTTTATGCAAAAATCAAGTCCATATAAAATTAATTTATTTTGGAAAAATAATTTACACTGTTTTTATTTCACCTTGACATTTGATTATGTGTAAATAAAGACGGGAATGATACAACACATTAAAAAATTGCAAATAGGCGTAAAACATTTATAAAAAAATACACATGATACATCATTAAGGCTCTTGCTAATCTTCCGGTACTTTCCAATTGAGAAGCTTCCCTCTCTCATACAGCTCGGCTAACGCCTCCCCCACTTTATTTTGAGCTTCCAATTGTTTATATTTCTTGTACAAATGTAGGGCGGCTCGGGCATCTTCGACCGAATCGTGCGTTTCCGACTGAATTTTTACACCTAAAACCACAGTTGAATTTCGTCAAAATTGTGGGGTTCCCCTACCCAAGAAATGCCACGCTAAAAATCGAAGCGAGACCATCCGGTGATGAGGTAGGTGAAACAAATGTACAGTATCTGCTACTTGTTCAGGAGGCACTACTAAGTTTATAACCCTAAAATCATTCTTAAGACCATGACCCACGAAAATAACTCCACTGTCGAGCAAAAAACGCAATTTTGTGTACGTAGACTTCAGAGTCGTCAGGTGTTTTGAGCTGAAATTGGCGTCCAAATCCCCGGGTTTGATTCCTGAAAATTTCGTCAAATAATCAACGACTTGTTCTTGCGTCGAGATGTAGTCGTCGATGAAAGGGACGCCTTCCATGGAGCCTGACCTGAATTTTATTTTCTTATTTTTTTTTCGAGTTGTATTCATGGTTTGTTACCCTCGAATGCATGTAATTCGTGCTACAGACATCTGGGACGGCTTTATCATTGACATTTTACCGTCACTGCGAAGTTCGGCTTCTTCTTGATTTAGGGTCACGAATTCAGCATCCATGGCCACTAAATCGCCCTTTTTTGGGAATTCGTTGTCGGTGAGTGGCGTAAACGTGATGGCGGAGGTGCCCCAACTGCGCGCAATGCAAGCGTCCTCAGTGAAGACTTCCTGTTCAAAAAATGTGACTTTTTCATAACGTTTAAGCAATTGTGGGGAAAATGCAGATTTGCATCCTCCTACCAACGATTCATTTTTGCTCATTTACTTGTTACAAGCAACTTATTATCTCTTTACCACTGTTATGTTATGTTTTGTTTCTTTTTAATTTTTTTTTTGTTAAACCAAGCATTTTTTGTTTATTGTTTTAATTACAAAGCGCAATTTTTTTCCACAGCCAACAATTATGTGTATTATTATTCTAACTCTAGTTCGGACTTTTTAACACAAAAAAGGACGAAAATAAGCGCTAAAATAAGCTTAATATTTAAGCAAAATATGCATAAAAAATATTCCTACTCATTTTTTTTCAAGAAAACTTCAATGCTATTGAAAACAAAATTAATTTTCTAATAAAAAAATCTCAAAACAAGAAATGTTTAGGTAACAAAGAAAACTGAAAAATAATCCATACAGCAAAACGGAACTAAGCTTTTTTTTTAATCACTTGCGTCCAGAAAATAATAATTATTAATATGAATTAAAAAAATATAAAAAAGGGCTCATATTTTGAGAAAACCAATTTTTTTTTTAAATTTCAAAATTGCAATTTATGTAAAAAAAAATATTTAATTAAATATAAAGTAGATATTTGTAATCCTTAGATCATAACCTTCTTGAGAAAAATGGTTCTATAGTGGGTTGCCATTTAAAAAAATACATTTTTTTGTAGAACTCAAAACAAAAGAAAATTTTGAAAATTTTTATTCTTGATCACATTTTTATAGAACTTTATATAGAACTTTTATAGAAAAAATGTTTAAAAAATTATATCTGTCAAAAAAAATGTTGACATTTATTTTTTGTCATTTTTTATGTCTATTTAATGATACTGATGATCTTGTATATGTTTTTTCATAATTATTTAGTAAAAGTACAAAAATTTTGCCAATAAAAGCCACAAATAACACTAAACAGAGTTACAATTTAGGATACTGCTTCTTTGTTTTCTCTTCTATAGCCTGTAGCAAAAAAACTCGGAAAATTATTTTTCCAAGAGAAGTAAATAAGAGTCAAAGTGCAAAGTTTAAACTCTCATAACTTCGAAACTTTTATAGATAGTTTTTTTTTGAAATTTTTCTTGTTGTCTAGGGCACCGCCAGATGATACAGTGTCACGGAGGTACGCGACTTTCCGGACAACCCTGTATTTATATAAATAATAAAGTTATTGTTCATCATTTTAAAAATATAATGATTAAATGTTTTTTTTTATCGGTTAGCATATTTTTAAAGTGTGAAAAGCTCCTTTCCACTTCTCTACTTGTAATAAAATTCCGTGTTTAAAATTAGCTATCGTAGGATAGTCCGGTCAAATTAGTCATAAAAATAGTGGTCAAATAACGAAAATTCCGACAGAGCTAAATTTTGGTGGAGACCTTGGGTACACCATTAGAAATAAAGTGTCAAAAGTCCCCATCGATCCCATGTGTGCTAAAAAAGTTATTCGGGGTGAAAGGTCAAAATTTGACGTTTTTAAATTTTTTTTCGGAAACGGTAAGTTTTATCAAAAAAGTAGCCCAGACAAAAATTATAGGTCTTAAAATTATCTACAAAATGGTCTATATACTTTTTTCCTAAGAATCATCATTCCTGAGATATTGCGATTTTAAAAGTTGTAAGAGTAACGTTCTACATCATATGTACATACAGAGTGCGCCAGAACTCGCGCCCCAAAGACAAATGCCATGTAGGGTAAGGTACCAGGACCATACAAAAAAATTTTAAAAAATTCTATCTAAAAAAATTTCGAAGTTATGAGAGTTTAAATTTTGCACTTTGCCTTTATTTATTTCTGTTGGAAAAACAATTTTCCAAGTTTTTTTGCTACAGGCTATTAGAAGAGAAATCAAGGAAACTGTATCGTAAATTGCAACTCTGTTCAATGTTATTTGTGGCTTTCATTGGCACAATTTGTGTACCTTTACTAAATAATTAAAAAAAAAACATATACAGGGTCATCAGTATTATTAAATAGACATAAAAAAATGTCAAATGTCAAAAAATAAATGTTAAAAATTTTTGACAGATAGAATTTTTTAAACATTTTTCAGTACTCTGGGGATTACCCAATTACTCCCTTTCAAGAAAGTGCGCGATTTTTTAAACACTGTATGTTTTACCAAAAAAATTCTTCTTAATTCCAATGGAATCGAGATATTCATAAGTTTAATGAAATAGAAGAAAAATTTCAAGTAAGATAAGATACCAGGAACATGAAAAAAATGTTTAAAAAATACTATCTGTCAAAAAATTTTGACATTTATTTTTTGACATTTGACATTTTTTTATGTCTATTTAATGATACTGATGATCTTGTATATGTTTTTTTTTAATTATTTACTAAAGGTACAAAAATTTTGTCAATGAAAGCCACAAATAACATTGAACAGAGTTGCAATTTAGGATACAGCTTCCTTGATTCCTCTTCTAATAGCCTGTAGCAAAAAAACTTGGAAAATTGTTTTTCCAACAGAAATAAATAAAGGCAAAGTGCAAAATTTAAACTCTCATATCTTCGAAATTTTTATAGAGATTTTTTTTTTAATTTTTTTTATGTTCCTGGTACCTTACCCTACATGACATTTGTCTTTGGGGCGCGAGTTCTGGCGCACTCTGTATGTGCATATGATGTAGAACGTTACTCTTACAACTTTTAAAATCGCGATATCTCAAGAATGGTGATTCTTAGGAAAAAAGTATATAGACCATTTAGTAGATAATCTTAAGATCTATAATTTTTGTCTGGGCTACTTTTTTGATAAAACTTACTGTTTCCGAAAAAAAATTAAAAAACGTCAAATTTTGACCTTTGACCCCGAATAACTTTTTTAGCATACATGGGATCGATGGGGACTTTTGATACTTTATTTCTAATGGTGTACCCAAGGTCTCCACCAAAATTTAGCTCTGTCGGAATTTTTGTTATTTGAAATGTCTATTTTGACCGGACTAAGGATCCATATCTAAATCGAAAATATTAATTTTTAACACTTGTGATATTTTTTCTAATCAAATATAATCCTCATTTTCCACAAAATTTTTAGCAATTTTTTTGTACAAAATTGCTGACAGTTTAACTTTTGAAATAGCGTTTTTAAAATTATTTATTAATCCAACTAATTCTACTAAAGTCAGACCTCGCTTTTCAATTTTTTTCTATTGAGTCACTCACCAAAGCATAATTGGCTTTTAAAAATGCCAAATTATAATTCAGTTTTTTATTTTTCAATTTTTTTTTATCTATCTTGTAGGTGGATGCGCATATGAAAAAGCTATTAAAAATATGGTATTTAAATTCAAATTTTGTCATTTTTGGATTTAACCGGTTTTGCAACTAGACGGCTCAATTATAAATTATTTGTAACTATAGGGCCCCATACACGAGTAGAATATCCGTCAGATCTGAAACGTGGCGAGCAAATTCGTAAAGATATCCGCTCGTGTATGAAGCGTTTATTAGATCAAAGCTAAAAAAAATCAAAAACTGAAAATGATCTAAATTTTCATAAAAATAGCACAAAAAACGTTTTTTAGGCAAATTAGCAAATAAGCATTAAAAAAATTAATTTATTTAAAACAGAAAACCTTAATTTGGTGTATCGACAAGAAATTTTAAGTTGCTTATTAAAATAACGAATTTGCATAATGTTAAGAATCCGAACCCTAATCATTACGCCCAAATTTAGTATGGATTTTGTAAATCGAGGAACTAAAATGGCCGTTATTTTTTATTTTTTTCAATTTAATAAGGTTTAGTACACACCCCGTAACAATTATTGCGTCACATATCTGTACCTCAGAGCAAAATAGTATTGACTCCAGTTTTTAAATTTGATTTTATGTACATAATTAAACAGCCAGTAAATTACCTGAAGTTTATAAAGCCCTTTTATTTTCATTTGATAAATTTTTGAGGAAGTCTAAGTAGAATATTATGAATAAAACAAACATTTAACAAAATTAATTAAATGTGAATTAAAGAAAAATTTGCGTTTTGGTGGTTAATGATGTTTTGCTCTGAGGTACAGATGTGTTTGTACATGTAAAATTCGAATTTTAACATATTTTTTTGTGTTATCTTTACGAAAATGATGCGATAATTGTTGTGGTGTGTGTTTTAATAAGACTGAATCTGACTGTCTTAGACGATATTTTACCTTCGAAATCGGCGGGGAAATCCCCGACTTGGCCTCCAACACCTCCCTCGACGAGTAGTACAAAATGCAGGGAATCTTCCAATCCAAACTGAACCAAACCGCTTCTTGCATCGACACCGTTGATATACTAAAATCATTAAAAAGATACCATTTATGTTCCGACTGTGTCGTCTCTGACAGATAAGAATCCGGTACTTTAATCAACGCCACAACATTGCGTTTTTCACTCGACGACGGATCGTTGATATAACAAACCACAGCTGTTAAATCATACAACTTCTTACACTCATCATCATTTTTCTCTTCTTCTTTTTCATTCTTATCCCCACCACCATCCTCTTTCTTCTTCTCAATTTTATCAATGAGCAACTCTCCGTCTTTGAGTGCAATCGAAATCGAGTGGGGTAACCAATTGTTGCTACAATACGGGTTATTAACCGGCGCCGGGGGTGGAACATTGTCAAAGCTGTGTCTAAAGCGACATCCAGGTCTTGAACAGTGGTCACCATAACGGCACGGTTTCGATGAACTGAGACTATTAATCTGAGGGATGGTTTGAGGAGTAGCATTCTCTGTGACCTTAGCCACAATCTTATCCATCTGACTTTGCCAAAACTGCTTATGTTGCGGGTTGTGAAGGCCGGTGTTGATGGCCAAAAGTTTCGGAAGTGACTACAATCACACGATTAACTGGTTGTAATGACACTAGGGGATGCCACCTGAAGCATTCGTGTTTGCTGTGTTGGTGCAAACTTCTTGCATTCTTCGCACCACGCTGGGGTGGTCTGTTGCGAGCAAAGAGAACGTGTTAAAATATCGCAAAAACTCCATTCGTCACGTTCGGGTTCGTTGGTTGGGTAGATTAAGTTACAGACGAGCAAAATCGATTCCTTTTTTACTTCAAGTTTGCACTTGAGACATGAGTGTTTCTGCATTTGTTTCGCGCCAAGTAACTGGATTATTTCGCTCTCACTGTCGCGTTTTTCTTGCTCCATGTTCGCATTAACTTCCGATGCTGTAACAAAAACAAATTACCAGAGTCACACCAGGCCCGTAGCTAGTGGGGGGGGCGTATAAATGCTGAAATTCGAATTATTTTATTGTAAAAATAAAGAATAATGAATTCAGTTTAACACAAATGTGATCATTAAGTGATATTTCTTCCATTTCTTGTGCAACTGTGCACTTTTTGGCTACTGAAACAATAGTAATTATTATTTTTTTTAATGTTTAACGTTAAATATCTTTTTAGTTATTGATTATGAACACCAAAAAGTAAATATTTTTAGAAAGACAATTTATTAATCTTTTAAATGCAAAAACAATAAATAGGGTGTTCTATTAAAATTTTAAGTTATTGAACTTTTAACAAACGTCTTAATTTTTTTATCTATCAACCTTATAGCTTGTACCTTCTTCTTTGCGGTAGTAAAAAAAATATTTCTAGATGTCTTAGTTTTTGTGTAATAAATTTTTAAAAAGTGCATATTTTTGTCAAAAAAACCGTCTTATTTTTAAAAAAACGCTAAGAAACATATGATGTTACATATAAAAAAAAACAAAAGTTTGTATTGTAACTTATTTTTGAGACACGCTGTTTAGTCGAAAAAAATTTTAAGCGATGGTCTAGATAAGTATGTATATATTTCAAGGTCCTACATATTTTTTTTAAATTTTACCACTGAAAGGTCACTAATGGATTTTTTCAACTCGCTGGGACACCCTGTATCTTTGTTACGAATAATTTTTCAAAAAAATGCTACATTTATGACATCATTCGTTTTCGAGTAATGACATCATTACTATTTTTTTTTTATGTCAACCGACTTTTTTTATTACTGTTTTAGATAGTACACATCGTTATCTTTCTGGTAAGCAACAAAAATGCAAAAAAGAAGAAAATAAAATAAAAAAACTTTAAAAAGTTATAGAAAGTTTTATACAACAGCTTTATCTTCTTGTTCTTGCTTTATTTTATAAAAGGTGATTGTTTTTTGTTTTTATTTTTTTGTATTTAAGTTTCATATTAAGCGTTTTCATGCTAATTATTTAAAAAAATATACAAAAAAACAATTGCCCCTTACAAAATAAGGCAAGAAAAGATGAAGCCTTTTGTGTTTAATTGTCAATATTTTTTTTAATTTTTTAAAATTTATTTATTTCAGTTTTAAATTAATTTTTCTAATTTTTTTTCTTATTACCAGAAAGATAAAGATGTGTGCTATTTAAAACAGTGAACAAAAATGTCATTTGTCATTAAATGACGTCACAACTCAAGAACGAAAGACGTCATAAATGTCACTATAATGTCAAAATATAGCATTTAAAAAAATAAAATCGACCTGTTCGAGGATTTGTTTAAAAAAACTGCAGAACTGTTCTAGTCCCACTAAAAAATTTGGGCGCCCTACTTCATTGTTTCTTATTACGGACCTGAATGACACACACACACACACGATTTTTCTCTAACCTGAACACTTTTTCCGATCGTCTATGGCAGGAAAATCGGTCACGTTGTACGAAAACGGCGTTTTGTTATTCTTGCGATCGGAATGTTTCTTCTTGGCTTCGGCGAGTTCCACGTGAAGTTGGTGGATGATAAATCGGTTCCAGGACTGCAAAAATGGCTCTAGAATTGGTCAATTTGCTAAAGTTGGTACCTGAATCAGGGCTCCGAGATTGATTTTTGATTTTTGATCGGGTGGTAGATCGCTGTAAACGAGACTTAAGGCCGAAGCTTCGGGAATTGTGCGAAAAGCTCGTAGAAAGTTGGCAGGTTGACAGGGCGAGTTGTTCGCTGATGTTCGTAACATGTGGAATAAAAAACCCAATTCACACGATAAACAAAATTCTTTGTTGCATAAGTGGGAGAGAAGGACGGCTCGGACCGGCTCAATGTAATACAACACCTTGAAAAAATTATTTTACTTGCACACCCTGTATATGCGTACGTACTTGAATCATTGCGTTGCAGTAGGCGTTGGGCAAAGTCGCTTCAAGGCCTGTATGACCCGTCTTGTTAAACTGGTCAAATTGACATTCATCGGTCCCCAGTTTATTGTATTTAACGTCAATTTTCCGGTAACGTTTCGGAATCGCTATAAAACCTTCAGACTCGTCTAGTTTCGCATTGCGATCGTGTTTGTTAAGCGCTCGAGATTTGTTATTATCAATCTCGTATGTGACCTAAAAAATCATTTAGTTAGGGAGGGACCAAGAAAACCTACGCTAATAAACTTAAATATTTATTCTACTCAAAAAAAATATCACAAAATCAAGGAAAATTCGATACACATAAATAATACCAAAAAATTTTTTTAATTCTCTCGACTAGAACCGTTCCGATCAACAAAAATAAACAGTTGGTAACTTATCAGGTCTCACTTGATTTCTCCTCGTGGTGCGTGGATTCGGTGCGTAACCAATCGGTCCTTTCATCTTCATCGTGCGTAAAACCTCCGGGTCTACACCCACTGGTCGCCTGAAACACCTCCATTGCCAACCATTGCAACAAAATCCCCAAACTCAAACCTGTAGCACTTTTTCATCAAATGTTCCGGCCAGTCTGACGACAGACCGTCGTGACAGATCGGCATTGGAATAACCGACAGTGGCGTTTCGTAATCATCAATCGCGAAACTCGGATATGTAACTAGGGGATCCCCATGTTCCGTCATCCGCGAATATGAATTGAACAGCGGTTGGGCCGTTGATGAAAACAAGTGAATGGAGCCGGTGCTGTCGCCGAAAGCTAGTGCCTGACTGGTGGCGCTGATGTCGAATGTTAGACACATTGCTGGAATTTGGCCAATGAGAAAACAAGAAATTTTGAGAGTGACAGGGCGACTAACCAGGACTGTCCATCTGCATGAGACAGAGTCTGGGTTCAGCGAAGGCCACGGTGTCCAAAATTTGGGCGTGGCCTAAGGCCGAAACCACGGCCAAGCGCGACGAGACCGATGGTAAAAATCGCAAATAAAGAGGGTCCAAAACGGTCTGGATGGGGGTCACGGCGCGCATCATGCGCAGGTCGTATACCATCAAAAAGCGATCCACGTTCAAGTTCCCATGTCTACAAACCCATACCCACTTTTTTTTAATTTTACAACCAGAGAAAAAATTAGAACTTTCGCAAAAGTGGAACATAAAACAGCCTATTTTTCCCATTATGGACTAAAATTTTTTTTTTGAGTTTCCAAGTAAACATACAGGGTGATAAACTCGCATTTAAAAAGATAACAAAAACCGTTTTGTAGGTTTTTGTTTTAAAAATTATTAGATACATACAGAGGATGTCTTATAGTTATGGGTCAAGCCAAAGTTGTAAGTTTTAAATGGACATTTAAGATCTCTAATTTTCTTTCTTTCAAAAAAAGAATTTTAATTTTGTGATACTTAAAATTAATATTTTTAAGAAATGTTAAACAAAATGGCCATAAAAATATTTTTTTGTAGTCCACACAGATTTTTTTTTATACAGGGTGCGCCAGAACTCGCACCCCAGAGAAAATTTTCAAGTAAGGTAAGATACCAGAAACATGAAAAAAATGTTTAAAAAATTCTTTCTGTCAAAAAATTTTGACATTTATTTTTTGCCATTTGACATTTTTTTCTATTTAATGATACTGATGATCTTCTATATGTTTTTTTACTATTATTTAGTAAAGGGACAAAAATTTTGCCAATAAAAGCCACAAATAACATTGAACAGAGTTACAATTTAGGATACGGCTTCCTTGTTTCCTCTTTTAATAGCCTATAGCAAAAAAACTTAGAAAATTATTTTTACAATAGAAATAAAGAAAGTCAAAGTGCAAATTTTAAATCCTCATAACTTCGAAATTTTGATAGATAACATTTTTTCCATGTTCTTGGTATCTCACCTTATATGGCATTTTTCTCTGGGGTGCGAGTTCTGGCGCAGCCTGTATTTATCACCAGAGAAAAAAATGTTTTTTCAAAAAAAATAGATAAAACAGGTGTTTTTCAATAAAATGTATGTGTGTATTGCAGTCTCGTAATTATTTTCAATTATTAAATAGTATATAAAAAATAAGTGCTACAAACAGTTTGTGACACGAGCCACGTAGTGGCGAGTGTTGCAATACACGACTATAACAACGAGAAATAGTAATAAACCACGGAAGGGAAATTTTGTTGCTCCATTAGCTTTGCCCCAAAGACAGAGTTATACCAAACAAACTTTAAGAATATCGCGAAATTTAATTTATATTTCAGACACAAAAAAATTACTGCAAATTTCGAGTTAAACTTAAAAATTAATTAAATTCTTAAATATATACATTTATAAAAACATTGCTTTTTTAAGTTTTTAAGTTCTTTTTCAGAATTTTCATACTGATGCATGTGCACAGGGTGAATTTTTGTTGTGAAACCAACTTCAAAAAATGCACCAATGATAAACTAGTATTCAAATAGCGGGCTTTCAAGAATATAGAACACGTACGTGTTTATTATATTATTTTTTCTACTGAACGCTTTTTAAATACATTTTTGTAATTAATCTTAAGAAAAATAAAATCGCGTTGAATAAATTGCTTAACATAAAAAATGATCGCCCAGTTTACTAATATTTATATTTATTACCAGAATAAAAACTTGACTTTCCAAAAAAATAGAAATGGAGTATTTATTGCTGCTTCATTATTATTAAAAAAATTTTAAAAAATTGTAAAGTGCGTAAAGCTTTGTTTAATCCTCCCTACTCCCTACATTTTTCAAGTACCATGCTTTCGAAAAAGTTTCTGATCGAAATGTCCTTCGAAATTAAGTTGGCAACGTCATCTGACAGAGTCTAATTTACCAATAGTTCAGTGTTGCCAACTTAATTTTCCAGATTTTACCCAAAATGGATGTAAAAATCAACTTTTTTCATAAAACTAACAACGAGAAGCCCCCATTTACCTATTACTAAACCCACAAGTCACCAAAAGGTTCCCTTGGACATCAAAATCGCTCAAACTGCCGCTGTGCGTCTCTAGTGTGTGTTCAGTATTGAGCGTGTTGGGGTCTCTCAAATCAATCCTGCCTAAGGGATTCCCGGCGCAAACAAACCTACTATGGGGGCGCAACATCACACATCCTGGTTCCCCCACATCAACCTTGAAAATAAGGTTAGGTCACCCAAACAAACTAACCAAATTTTTACTCACAACTTGCATTTCTTTGCACAAATCGATGTTAAAATCGATCAATTTGCCGTGGTGGCCCCCCATGAGGAGTCTCGTGGCGCCTACTTGTAACATACATTGCATTTCATACATGTTTGCAGAACTGAAATTTTTCCTGAAAATGTTGGTTTTGCCACTGAGAAAGAGCTTACGTGTGGGTGAAAACGGGGATCCCGCGCCTGATTTGGTATCTTAGACTACTGGAGGTTAGCCCTAGAATCCCCTCATTGATTGTAAGTACCTGTCTGACGTCTTCAGTCGCGTGGATTTGAAACGAAGTGTATTTTTGCATAGCACCGGTGTAGTAAGACGTGACGTGGCCCTTAAAACAGCCCCTTGTTAGTGCTAGTAGCAGAAATAACGCCACTTACGCCTTGGTTGCCCATCCACAAGAGCTCCTCATAGCGATCAAAAGCCAGGGCGCTTACCCCAAATCGGTCGCCCCCATCTGCTAAAATACACTGTGTTTGGACGTACTCCGACTCGATTCCCATCAAGTCGGGCACGTCGGGGGGCGACGCCGCCACGGCAAGCTACAAATTCTCTCGTTACAAACTTAACCTCTACTTTTGCCAAAGAAACCTACCCCGCTTTGGTCGAAAAACATGCTTAAAAAATGTGTAGAAATAAAAAGAGGAATTAAAAACGACTTTTACGAGTATTTGTGCTACATATTATCCTAAAAATTACTTTGTACATTTCAAACTGGACTTGGAATTGACAAGTACGGGAATGCAGAAATATGGCCGTCGCGAACTCCGGCATTAGCGAAGTACTTTCGCCTGAAAAAGTTTTTGAAGCAACCAACATTACACTACATTTTACAAAAAGTGATTTTTAGAACTCAAAAACAGAAAAAAAAATTGAAAACTTATATTTTTGATAAAACCACATTTTTATAGTACTATATCATTCATCAATTAATTTTCGGAATATCGAACTGAAAACTGTGACGTCAGTATCTCGAGGAAATGGGGTAAAAACGGTGAGAATGGTTATTTACGTTTATTTATGTAAATAATTTCGCATGAGTCACAAAAAATCAAGTTTCATAACCCAGTTGTATAATAAATTAAGTCCATTTTAAAATGGAGGCTTATTAACTTAAAAAAATGTATAACTAATCTAAAAACAATACAAAAGATTATGTTACCATAAATATATGACATAAATGACACCGCTAATGCTACTGGCAGTATGAATGAAACGTGAGATTGCCGCGTGATCTTACAACTATTAGGTTTTCGATTATAAAGTAACTAGAGTCACACTAACTTAAGAGAATGATGAAGAATTGCTTAAAAATAAACAATGGGGGATTCTAAGGGGTCAAAAGAGCAATTCTTCAACACGAGAAAAATATATCACAAAGAAACTATCACAAAATTTCAACTTTCAAAGACTGACCTTGAAAGATCAGTCTTTGAAAGTTTTTTAAGTTGTCCGTTTTTTTTTTTGCATACAAAGATAAGTATTACGATTATAAATACAAAAATATGTGTTACATTGCATTACAAACTAATTTATTTATTGTTGTGGTTATAGATTTATCGTATGAGCAGTTTAGCCAGAATTGTAGGTGTCGTTGAGATCAACATGTGAGCATCGTCTTGAAAAATAGGAACATTTTCAAGTGTGAATTTAGTCGCCTACAATTTTGTTGCCTGCTCATTAATGAAATACAAGTAAACAAAACGAACATCTTAACTCTAGTTACGGTTAGAAAACCATGTGATACACGAAATATATAAATAAATTACTTCTAAATATGCACTGAAATCTGTCTTTCGCAAATACGAGACCGCCGTCGAAAGTCCTAAATAGTGATATCAGTGCACAGCATTCGTTACCACAGATTCATTACCACAGACACAGTTCATCTACCACAGAATGCTTTCAAAAGAGCTGAATTGTCGTGAAGATTTGAAGGTTTTAGGTATAGTCGCAGTGCCCGTCCTCATTCACCCGAAAATTGACATATAAACTCCCTGGTCCGACGTCACCAACTTCCAAAAAATCAAAAATCATTTGGCTTTTTAAAGGCTCGAAATCAAAAGACACGATGGCAAAATAGAAAAATCGTCCCGAACGAATGTCGAGAGTTAAGTCCAGTCGAGAAAACAGAAATTATTTCGTGACAGTCCTTTATTTTTTTTCTGCATTTTCGTCGCGAAACGAGATTCAATAACGTCAGTCCCATCCGTTTTCTTTGATCATATGTGCTAGTTCGATGATGAATTTGCCCTCTTTGTATTTCTGGCTGGACTCGAAAGCGTGCTCCTTAACAAAAAAATATTCAATTATGGCTCTGACACAACACGAGGTCTATCGATCCGACTTACATATTTCCAGCCCAAAGTCGTCTTGCAACATTCACAGTAAATGTCGGCGACGGCATGAAGACCTGTTAACAGTACTCTTTCCTCGGCGGGGCCGCAGCCCACGTTCACTCTAAAAAGAAATCAAAATAAAGCATGCAACCCGTGAGTGCAAGCTGAACAAACACCAAACCAACAAAAACATGCTACGATAAGTGAATTATCATACAATAAATATTGAATTTTATTTATAGAAGGACGCTGAAGATAAATAAAACGCATTGAAATTGCTAAAGTTGAGCCGTTTTTCGTCGTATTCTTGTTAAATTTTAATTATTCTCTTTCGTCGTCATAAATTTTCCAGTGAGCAAATGAAATTTCGTCGATCTATTCCATAATGAATTTCAGTTACGTCCAAAGTGGCATCGTCGAATTTCTCGAGGGTACAATAAATGTTTTATATTTAGAAACGCGACTGTCATTCATTGTATCCCAACTAAGTTTTACGTGAAATTTTCACACCGAAAAATAAATTAGCTAGTAATAAAGCGATCAGTAAATAATTCAATTTTTTGCACAGTAAAAAAATAAAAATGATCAGTATAATATAATATTTTGCACAGTAAAAATGATAAAAGCTAAGTAAAGCACGCACAGTATTTTACTGAAATTTGTTCAGTAAAAAAATCCTTGCACAGTAAAAATAATAAACGCTCAGTAACTTTAATCAAAATTAGTAAAACAACATAAAATTTAAAGAATTTCCAGTCTTGGTTACATAACGCTCCTGCGCAAGAATAATGTTATTCATTATTGGTACTTATTTTTATATTACTAATATTTATTGTTATTGGAGGTAGCAAGGGCCCCTGTGCAAGAATGATTTTAGCAAAGGCTGGAAACTGTGCACAAATGGTAATCAGTATAATCAGCTCTTTGCACTGCTGTGCTCCTGATACCATTTTGTTTTTGAACGCTTTGCGATATTCCGATTTTACTCGGAAACATTTTGTTTGTAAATGTGTGAATATTAAATAAAATAATAATTAGTTTTGATAGACATTCATTCATTGTCTTTACTGTGCATTTATTTTGTTCCCAAATAAATTTATCGATCATAAAAAGGTTCGTGATTGTGAATTTAAACGCTAAATCCATAATGTAAATTACTGAATAAAACTCATTGCTCAAAACCTTGAAAAATTTTATTTCGTCAAAAAGAAAACAGGAAATTACGCCCTGTGCTTACATATTTACATTGTGTTTATGTAAGGGTAGTTTGTTTGATCATGCATAAAACGTGTGCAGTAAAACGATAATAACGAATCGATAGTTACACGATTGTGCCAACATTAATCAAAATAAAATACAAGAAAATCCTGTTTTCATTACTGAAAATACAATTTTTCTCTCAAGCCCGAATTAAATACTATCTATAGCAGCGCTAGAATTCGATTTCGTTTCAATTCCACTATGAGGAACAAAATTAATTACCGCTCTAGAGTTTTAAGCACAAAATTTAGGTATTGTCAAATATGAATACTTACACTGAATTGAACAAATAAGCCCGGCCTTGGCTGCCTTGGAATGACTGCAAAAGAAAACCCATATTATTTAACGTTGTAAATACGTTGTTTTTCCCGGACTATGTAAAAGCAAAATCGGGGTTAATTCCGAATTAAGAGTGCGTTCAACGAGATAATTCGATTAGAAACCGAGCGAAAAAAATAGGGTAAAAATAATGCAACAGTGATGGTTAATTTAAGCAACGAAATGATCGAAATCGAAAACTTAAAACTTTTCACTGCTACCACTCTATCAAGACCCAACCCGGATTTATCCTTTGTATACAAACTCGATTTTCTTCGTAACAAGGGGGTTTATAAACGACCCTTCTTGTTTGCTTGTTTAAACTTTTAATCAATCTTTAAATAAGAAAGATAGTGGGGTTATGTAAGGAAAATACTTAAACAGTCGTATCGTAACAGAACAATTGACCTCATTAAATAATTATGTAAAGCGTTAATGAATATTTTTGACGGTTTCTTTCAGTGCAATAAATAAGAAAACCAACATTTCGAAAAGTTTCACACATAATCTTATCCGTGTAATAGCTAAGAATTTTATCTGATTTACAATGTAATTTGCATTTTTACTCAAGGAAATGCTGACTTAAAATATCGCAAACATAGCTGGCAGCAACGCAATTTGAGAAGCGAAAATACTCTTGTTGACCGTAATTCATACATAGCAGTAATAAGAACACGAAGCAAAATATTTCAATTTGGAAAACGTAGAAAATTCAATAACACGAATTGAATCAATCTAGTAACACTGAAAATATTCTTGGCAATGTCGTGGTAAACATTTTGGATTTTTGTTTACACTCTCGGACACGAAAAACAAAATTTCGAGTCGTAGAATATGAATTTTTCTCTCAACTTGACCTGTTTTGTTCCCATTCATGAGTTTCTCCGAAACAACAAAAATATTTTGCACTGTTCTGCGTATACACCTGGCCGACAGCCAGGGCAAAACAATTTGCTTCGACGACAAACGAAAGAAAGAAAATCAATCTCCGAAAAGTTTTGGTTCAATGTACGAGTCCTTGGAATCGGGCGTTCTTTGTTTGCAAACCCATAATTAGTGCCAACATCAAATCGAGAAAAAAATTAATGTGTGTAACCTTTGAGATGAGCTCGTCGTGATTGGCGAGATGGGCCCGACAGTGGATGCACGAGTAGGTGCGGTGGCATTGTGGCAGGTAGGCCTGGAACGTCTTCACCATGGTGCTGTTGCTGCTGCTTGTGGCGGCGGTGGTGCTGCTGCTGTTGCTGGCTGCGACGGCAGGCCATGCGGAGCTGTCACACCTGCAAAATCAACCAAATTCTGACTTTCTCCCACATTTTAAAAAGAAAAATAGAAAAAGTTAAAGAGAAATTTTCATGAAATTAAAATAACCACATACGTAAATCCTAAAACTTTTCAGAAAACGTGAAAAAAGACAAATTTTGTTCAAGGATTGTTTCTCCTTTCGAAAGCTCAAAAAATTCTCTTAAAAATCATAAGCTGTTTACATCGTAAAAATTTTCACAAAACATTAAATCTGTATCTTCCTAAGAACCCAGAAAACACAAAAATTAAGTCGCTTCAATAAAGTATAATGAATTTTAATTTCGAATTTTTATTTTTCACTTTAAGAAGGATCAATTTTCAAAAATTTTTAACTAAAAAACTCAAAAGAATAATATAATGGTTCCAAATTTGAAAAAAATCGCAAAAATAAACAGAAAATACAAAAACCTGAATGTTACTAATAAAGAAAGTGTGTTCACCTAAATATTAATTTCTGACCCTTAAAAAAACTCGACATCCTGGCATTTGTTCCAAAATGGCACAAAAGGATTAAATCACACAAACCTTAATTTTAACAAGACATCCTACAAAATTTTCAGAAAACTTGACTACAGTATGTTTTTAAAAACCCAAAAACATAAACGTGACCAAAGAACGGTAACAAAAGTCCGAGAAGATCCTCACAATACCAATACATAATTACGTAGAATTCTTTGAAACTCCCATCTCAACAAATTCCAAAAAAATTTGCAAAAATCCCACAGAATTTCCATTAGAATCTGCAAGAAAAATTATTATTGCCACATCGGTTTGAAAGGTAAGTTCAGAAAGTTTAAAATTCCTCATGAAACTTGGAAAAATTCTAAGATTTTCCAACGAATTTCCCTGTTTTTTCTTAATAACACTAATACCCTCTTCGGTACAAGTCACCCATGTTCACCTACCATCGATCCACCTCTCAATCCATTTGATTTCCGTGCGTTACTTAATGACATTTAAAAGGGCACACGTCTTTTGAATAATTCAATCTTTCCGCTAATCCATCGACAGACGTGTCTAGACGTGGCTTAACTAGGAAAAAAACTTTTCAACCAACCTCGCGATCAATTAAACTCATTTAATTAATTCGAGGGCGTCTCTCCCAATCCCCGATGTAAAATGCAATGATAATTAAATGATTTTTTTTTTCAGGACGATGCTCCCTGTAATGACCGCGACTTCTTCTATTACAGTCACGTTCCAAGGTGAGGAGACAAAGAAACTTTGATGTTATCTGTGACCGGAAACGGGATGCTTGGGACCCGGATTTTGGCGGGCGAGACTGTGTTAATGCACTCGCAAGTCTTGCAGCTGCACATTTATGCCAAATGTCAACAAGTCACCCGTTATTTAACCTTGTTGTGGGTCGAGTCTTAATAGGGTTTAATGAAGTAATTTTTTCCATGTTTTTTGAATTTGATTCGGGGAAAAATGTCTGATTTTTCCCTGCTGACCCGGAATCCGAACAGCTCATTTTTATCGCCATTTTTATGAATGTATTTGTCCACCCTCGACGTCATAAATCCTTTATTACATTCATTCTTCTAAGTCTGGCTCTAGGTGATCGGAATTTATAGACGTTGGAGAAAAAAAAAAAGAAAAAATTTCCTTCTAGACATTTCAAACACGAATCAAATGAAAATTTATTATTAATTCGAATCGTTGAACGTTCTTTTGAATAACAATCAACTCGATTACCACAAAAGAATATAGATTGTGAAATAACAAAATTATCAAAAAATAAATAAAAGAAATAGAAAAACTGTTTATTCATCTCTCGAGACTCTAAATTTTAGAATTTAAAACCCACATCGGCTTAGGAAAATAAACGATTTTATGAACCACACACACACACACACTTTGAAGTTTATTACGTGTCCAAATACATAAAAATAAATGTTTAAACTTGTGAGAAAAAAATAACAGAAAACTTAATTAGATTCTACCTACCCTTTACAAACATTACCGCATGATGCTAGGCCCAAAACAACCTGTAATATCTGAATGTTAGAACGCACAATCAATAAGAAAGAAAATTGGGTGAAAGCAAAAACGAAAAGAAAAAGTGATCGAAAACAACATAAGTTAGGTAAAGCGCATTCAAACAAAGCAATTGAGTGAAAGAAACGTTCCAATAAATTCCGTTGAAAATTTCCAGGACCGTATCTTGGCTATTTTCGTCGAACGAGAATATTTTATTCATGTTCCGAAAACCGTGAACTTCTTACGTTATTTAATAAGGTCGGCAAACTCACACGGAAGAAGAAAAAAATTATAGAGCGGGCTACGAAACGGGTCGTTCACACATTTCGGACCAATAATTTGACGGAAACGGAAGTTCAAGGACGTGCAAGTTAGTGACACCGGGACTTTCGTAAGTCGACGTCACGCGAGGACACCACCACAAGGACGAAAACAAAGACTTTTTCACATTTTTTCCGTTCAAATTTAATGACATGAAACAATAGAAATATCTTTTTTTTACATTTAACAAACAAAACCAACCTTGAGATCCACTTTAATCTCTCCAATGTCGAGTTAAACAACGAAACACAACTTAAACATTTGAAAATCAATAGATAAGACTTTAAATACTCGAGTTTCGACATAACTCGTAACTTTACAATTTACGAGTCCTAATATCACAAGTCCCATCTTTTATCTAAATATGCTATTCAGCCCCAAAGACACGACACAACTTCCTGATCCAAACGTCCAAACTGAATTCACATTTCACGATCTCTCACACAAATTCCTGAAATTTCAGCCTGAAAATTAATACAAAAAAATGGAAAAGAATGTCTCCGGGAGCAACTAGTGTCTGTTTATATAATATCGATCGTTGAGAGTCGAGACTTGATAATTTAATGTTAGACAAGAGTTTGAGCCAGACGCGAAAAACGAAAACGTCGGCTTTTTTATTATGGAAAATCACAAATTTGAAACATCTGTGATACGATCAGCTGATTCAACAAAACAAACAAGGCGTAATTAGCCATTACTATTTTAGTCAAGGTCGCTGACCAACGATTGTCGAGCAACAAGGTCGAAAAATTTCAGTTTGCATACAAATATTTGTTAATTTTGCGAATTTTGACTTAAAACTTTCGTAACTTTAAGTTCAAAGTTTACCAATGAAACAACATATGCTAGAAGAAATAAAATTATCAGTAATTTTATAAATCACTCTCCAAACAGATTATTTTGACGTCCTTTGATAAAATAAGTCCAAACACAACTCATGGCATTGATTCTAATTATAAAAAATGGTGGATGCGCCGGGTTGGCGACCATCAATACGAAGGTTGAGGTCACATGACAATCCATAACTATCGACTTGTAAATTTTATAAATAAGTAATTGAAACTTTTCTGTTGCACACTGCAGAAAATTGTAAAAAAATCAAATTTGTTTAAGTTTGACTGACATGTTATATTAACAATTCACTGGAAATTGCTACGTTTCATTTAAGTTAATTAACAATTTGATACAAGATGCAAGGAAAATGTAAATTTGATGGAAAGGTTCAAGTCAGGTCGAGGTGAATAATTTCACAATTTGAAACATGTGTAATCGCGATATTTAAACATTGATTAGAATTAAAAACCAATTTAAGTAAACAGAATACTCCAAAACCGATAAAAAATTAATCAACCTTAATTTTCTCATGATAAAATCAGGGATCAGAAAACTGGGTTAAATTCGACTCTTTATTATCCCAAAACGTGTCAATCTAAAAACGGTTAAAAGTGTATTTAGTATAGGCAACGAATTAATTTACACTCTGTCGAACACATTTACTTAATTACTAATTTCCCTCGACGGATAATTGATCTCACAGAAATGCGTTGGTAACAAGTTGAGTGACGTTCCACGGTAAATTAACATTAGACGTGTCGAATTAAAAGGAATCAACCAAAAATATACCTTCACATGGTGATAGAACGTCCTTCAACTTAAAATTGCATAATGGAATAAAACGCTTCGCGTGATCGACCACATACATTGATCTCAATTTTCGAATACGTTTATTATTCAAGGAACGTTTGTCTTGAATAAAAAACGAAACCACGAATTGGTGGAGGCGCCGGGCGCCCTCAAAAATTGATGAAAATAATCGCAAAATTTAATTTGGTAAACAACCACTTGAAATGTTTATCTGTTTCTATAAATTGTCCAATTTTCCATAATAAAATCAAAATTTTTTTTGATAAAAACCGACTTGAGATTTTTATCTGGTACCTATAAATAATCCAATTTTATGTAACGTAATCAGTATGATGTCAAAATGAAGCCCTGTTTTGTACTCCTTTTGGGTCTAACTTGCACTTTTGCAAAAAACCCTATACTTTCTGATGAATTTATTAATTCGATCAACGCAAAACAATCAACATGGATCGCTGGACGCAACTTCCCTGAAGACACACCCATAGAATACCTGAAACGTCTAAATGGAGCCCTTATAAGTCCCGAACTTCTCAACAAAACCCAAACACATGTTATCAACGTAATCCCGGAAGCAATTCCAGAAACTTTTGATGGTAGAACACATTGGAGTCAATGTCCGTCTCTTAAGAGTATCCGAGATCAAGGACGTTGCGGTTCTTGTTGGGTAAGTTTGATCAAAAGTTGCAGAATGTTTGACTTTTAGATGTTTGAAGGCTTTTGGGTCTGTTGAAGTGATGACAGATCGGCTTTGCATCGCCAGTAACGGGGCAAAAAAATTTGAATTTTCTGCCGATGACCTTCTGGCCTGTTGTACTACTTGTGGCACAGGCTGCGATGGAGGAGCTCCTTTAAAAGCATTTGAATATTGGGTTGCTAAAGGAATAGTTTCAGGAGGAGACTATAAATCAAATAAAGTATGATTCATATGAGCCAAACACACTTTGCAAAAAATTTTCCAGGGTTGCCAACCATATGAAGGAAGTGCTTACTTAAATTCTGTGACACCAAAATGTTCAACTAAATGTTTGAATACCAACTACCAAACTGCTTATAACAATGATAAGCATTATGGTACTGATTATTTCTACTTGACTAATAAAAATGTTCAAGATATACAAACTGAAATTTTGAACAACGGTCCAGTCGTAACCCATATGGATGTATACCAGGATTTCTATTCTTATAAATCTGGGGTATATCAACATGTATCAGGGGCAAGTATGGGAGGACACGCTGTCAAAATTGTAGGCTGGGGTACTGAAAATGGGGTACCCTATTGGTTAATCGCCAATTCATGGGGGGCGGGATGGGCTGACCTGGACGGTTTTTACAAAATTCTAAGAGGCAAAAATCATTGCAAAATTGAAAATTACATTTATGGAGGCACCCCTCAAGTGTAACCTTTGATAATAAATAAGAATCAACCATTGTTTTCTTTTATTTAACTCAAGGCCCGACCACAAGCCAAAAAAAGTCTTTGGTATATGTATAAATATTGCAAAACCATTTCTAAAAACCATACGTCAAAATGAAGTTACGACTAGTGGTGTTACTGTTTTTCCTCATCCCAAACTGTACCCCCAAAACCCCAATCCTGTCGCAAAAATTCATCGACGCGATCAACCAAAAACACCCATCATGGTTCGCTGGACCCAACTTCTCACCCAACACCCCACATTCCCACTTGAAAAGTCTCAATGGTGCTCGAGACGATCCCGCTCTCTACAACGACATAGAAACCAAAAATCATGAAATTCCTGAAAAAATCCCTGAAAATTTCGATGCCAGGTTAGCCTGGCCTCGATGTGAATCGCTTCGCAGGATCAGAAATCAAGGTTCCTGTGGCTCCTGCTGGGTACTACCATAAAATCCCGTGAAAAAACAACTACCTTTTTTTTTCAGGCATTTGGAGCTGTTGAAACAATGAGTGATAGACTTTGTATCGCTTCAAATGCAACCATGAAATTCGAATTTTCAGCCCAGGACCTTTTAGCGTGTTGTACGGAATGTGGGAATGGGTGTGGGGGTGGGTATTCGAGTCGAGCTTGGAAATATTGGGTTAGTAACGGAATTGTATCAGGAGGAGACTACAATTCGAGTCAGGTGAGTGTTTATCTCAATTTTAAGAAAAAAAGTAAGCAAATTTTTAAGGGTTGTCATCCTTATTCTGTACAAGCTTTCAAGGATAGTACCACACCAAACTGCTCAAATTTTTGTTCAAATCCCGATTACAAAACAAATTACAGTGAGGATAAACGTTACGGAGCTAACAATTACCGAATTTCTCAAAATACCAAACAAATTCAAGTCGAAATTATGACCAGTGGTCCAGTCCAAGCTAGTTATGTCGTATATGATGACTTTTACAGTTATCAAAATGGTACTTCACCACACTTTGATCTATTTTAATCACAATTATTACGTTGTAGGTGTTTACCAACATGTCTTAGGTAACGTTTCCGGTCGCCATTCTGTTAAAATTCTAGGTTGGGGTAGTGAAAACGGTACTGATTATTGGTTGGTTGCAAATTCGTGGAGTCGCAATTGGGGTCGTTTAGGCGGCTTTTTTAAATTTCTCAAAGGTGAAAATCATTGCGACATCGAAAGCAACATTCTTGGAGGTGATCCAAGAATTTGAAAAACTGATTTGGTCAGGATTGATGACTTTGAACCAATATAACAAACAAACAAAAAAACTATTTCAGTCTAGACTTTAAATCAATTAAAACTGTTTTCAAATAACCATTCTTTCTGTGTTGCTCCCATGTGATTACCGTAATGACTCCAAATTTATTCTTTACCTTTCCTAATCTCATTATCAAAGAAAAAAGAACTTGATCGATGGTCAGTGAACTAGCCAATGAAAACCAACAACTTACAACCAGACATGTCGTGTGTTATTTTATTACAATCTGATTTCGATTCTCCACATTAGTTTCAGCGCAGACAATGTACAATTTGAATATGAATCAAGGGAATATCCCAGACAAGTGGCTTACGATCAATTCAATAACAAAAGAATCAATTTATGAACTTATTTACAGCAATTTAACTTGTACCAGTTTCGCTATAAAATTTTTCATTAATGGGAGCTGCCAACATTCATGTAGAATCATTCCTATTAATAAAATCGGGATGCACTTCTTAAAATACATTTTTGCAAGTTTACAGTGTGTTAATTAGGTCGATTTTATTAGCCGCCGATGAGTATTTTGAGCTAGTGCAACAAAAATATTGGTAACACACCGACGATGATGTGTATTTTAAAGTAGAAGTATTCGCGTCAAGGTCAACGATCGGAACTATTGCCAAAACTAAACTTAGATGGATTTGTGTTGAACACAAGTCAACGATCAACAAAATAAAAAATAACTCATTATAGCATCCTTTCGAGTGTTTTAAAACTACGGTTATGCACCCTTGCATGAAAGATGGCGGAGGCGCCGGGAAATCTTTACAAACATAAACATCTGGATGTGAAGCATCCCAGACACTATAAAGATACGGAAATGGGAAAAGGAAAACGTAGTTTATCACAAGGTATGGCATCGTCTGGTTGTCATTTTTTCAACGTTCCACAGGTGTTCTTTCCCTCCAATTACTGTCGTTCAGACGAAATAATCGACAGTTTCACTCTAAAACCCTATTAAAATCCCAATTTTCCGGCCTTCAAAACACGAAAAAGTCCAGTTTAAATTGAGATTCGTGTTTCCGGTGGCGAATTTCAGTGACTTTGTTTAGTTTTTTATACTATTTTACAGTTATTTGAATAAAAAAAGAAAAATTGTCCACAGGTCAATACATTCAATGTAAGGTTAAAGATAATTTCAGACAGAAGTTTCTAAAGTAAGAAACAAATTACTTCATGGCCATGGGAAAAAATTGTCTCCTTGATTTTCCAAATTCGCTAAATCTAAAAACGCCTCTTTTTTAGAGAGGTTGGTAAAAGCATGGCCAGTAAATAAACATCAACCATTAGAAATGACTAATGCAAATACTTTATTTCCTTGAGAAATCAATAATTATAACACAACCTAAAACATCAATTTTGCTTCTTTTACTGTCTACTTTTACTGTAGTAAGTAATTTAGGTTCTAGGTATAAATGTTATCCTTTCCTGTGGTCAAATTTCCCCTATAATTTAATTAAAAAAAAACTCGCAATTATTTTTGTCTGCTTTGTTGTTTCGTGCAATTTCGCCCACTCGTCTTTTTACCAGCCGGAAGGTCTCTCAAGTTGCTGTCTAGACCCACCACCAGGAATCTTGACAAATCCGGACAATACAAGCCGTCGTCAGCTGCTCTTTAGATGAGAACCTTGAACTTGTATCGTCATCCATCAATACGAGGCCCCGCTTCGAGACAATGATCCGTAATTCACTCACAAAATAATAAAAAAAACAGCCTCACATTTAACGCCTCGACTAACTCGAAAGATTCAATTTGAAACGTGCGACTGACCACAGGAGCGAGATGTTTCAAGCAAACCAAATACGACGAAATTCCCTTTTAATTTATTCGAGAAAGTCGGATTTTTCCCGGAAATAATACATACTTGGGAATGGTAGTTTGCTTGTCCTTTTAATCTTGTTCGTTCAAACAATACCGAACTCACTTACATTCGATATCTGATTAAAGTTAATACGAAACTGGGAAACGGGCAAATTGTTCAATGACAAAAATTGAAAACTTCTCAATGGAACAAATAAACCTATAAATGCGCAGTTACGAGAGCGAGAGATAAAAATCAACCCAATTTTGAGACAGACGGAAACACAAGTGCTGATTAGTGATTAAACAACAAGATAAATATTTTTTATCACCTAGACTGTCACAAAACCACATTTCTTTGTTTATAAGGAAACTTACAAGAGATTACAACAAAAAAAAAATCATATCTTATTTATTTCGGAAGTAAATGACTTAACCCTAGGTTAACAATAAAACTATAAATAATATTAGATAAAAAATTCCACTAAGAGCAACGTTTTGTATCGCCTGACAGACAATAATCAATTAAATGTAATAAAATCACCTCGTTTCTGAGTTGTATTCCTGTTTCCTCTGTCAAATTAAAACGGAAAAAAATCAACAACACCGACATTTCGAGTGCATAAAACGACCTTCTCTGCCCCGTAGACAACATTAAAATTGATTTATGTTAATGAGGGTTTTAATGTGTTAAAACCGGCGGCAATGAAAGTGATAATGACTTTTTTGCACGGGAGACTCGACTCAATACAACATACCCTTGCAGAAAAATTCAAAAAGTCGTTACATAACCGTAAAACGTTTACAAACAGAGAAGCATAACGACGTAAACATTATTTTGGCACCATTTCCTTGTTATTTTCGTAACGATTCGAATTATTTTGGATGGGCCATGTGGGTTAGAAAATAGCATCGATTTGTCATCGCTAGTGTTAATTGTACGTGTGATTGACCGGCGATAACGGTACCAGAACTGCGTCTTTTCGGTAAGGTCTGCGACCCGGTAATTTGGCACGTCCGGAAGAATCCGGCGAATAGAACTCCCCTTTTACTTAAATATTTGGCAAGAATTTCCGGGAAAAAACGATTTTGTTAATTTGAACTATTAAATTTCCTCCGGGTGAATTTTAAATGAATTTCGTTCGAGTTTCTAAGAGTTTTACACGACGATCGCTAACGAAACAAATTACAACTTCAACAAAAAGCCTTAAAATAATAGACGACACGAAAACGTTGACTACAATTATTTAATGACATTTTAATTCCGATTACATCACGTAATTAGTTTATACACAGAACAGGGAAATTTACCGAAACTACGGATTCTTTGAGGACGTTGCCTCAAAATAACGGATTTTTGGACGGCTAAAGGTGAATGTTTTGTTTGACAAAACTCACTTTTTGTGTTCCATTTAAATTTAAATTTTATTGAATTTAGTTGCAAATGTGCAAAAAAAACTTCATAAAAATGTAAATACTGTGTTTTAATCATTGTAAATTTTCACTGACGCACTACTACCCGATCGATCACCATATACAGAAAAATAATTTTTTTGTATACGCTCCCGAAAACAGCTGTTTTAGGAACTCATTTGAGTCCCTAAAATGAGTCTTTTCCGAACTCAAAACGGTTATTTTAGGTACTCAGTCCCCAAAAACAGTTTTTGCGGACTAAAAAATTAAATTGGTTACTATGGTAACGAAATTTTTTTAATTAGTAAGAGGTGTGAATTCGTGTTTTGGGAGCTTTAACAAAAAAATCTTGTATGTACCACGTACGCAAAAGGTTTTAGGTTTTACTCCTCTCATCCTAAAACCCTATTTTGCATACTTGATACATAAATAGCTATTAGAAAGTTAAAAAATAAAAAAAATATGTTTAACTGTCGGTTGTCAGGCAATGTGTTTTCATCTGATTTCTGGTAAAACAACACAAGAAATTTTAACATGTTATGTCCCAGTTACTTTGTCATTGTATCGTGTTATTTACGAAGAGAAAAGGCAAAAAAATATTTTTTTCTAGGACATTTTTCTAATTATTTTACGCGTCCACTAACTTGTTGAAATTTATCTCTAATGGCACGATTTAAATAGTAAACTGTCCTAATAACATTAAAATAATCTAATAAGTCTCAAAAATGTCAATTTAATGATAGAACCAATAACATAACCCTTTAGTTTCAAGACCATTTGATTTCGCTCATTGTGAACTGTGGTTATTATTGACCAAAAATAAACCCAGTCCTGTCCTAAATTCGTAAACAATGAGCCTCACATTTCATTCACCAATATTATTTATCGATTTCGATAAGTTTCAATGCCAAGGTCATCGAGTCCTAGTAACATCAAATTCTAAATACTCACTAGAAAAACACCAGAAATTTCTACTTTTTGCTGGGAATTTTTTTTAATTTTAACCGTAGATTATTATTTTATACTACTGCATCGTGTTCAGTTCGTTAATTTACGTCTAGAAGACCATATTTTAAGCGTCTTTGCGACTTAATTAACGTTGGTCGATCACTTTTAAGATTTACTAATTCAAAAACTCAAGAAATTCGTCATTTTTCAAACACGACACAATAACGTTTTCTGAGTCTTTTGAACTCCTAAAAGTGCAAAAAACGTTGATCTGATTTAAAAAATTTCTATTTTTCGAGTAAAGAGGTATCTACAGGTCGCGTATTTGAAAACTCAACTCTAGCCGAAATTGAAAAAACAAAAAAAAAAAGAAAAAATTTAATAAAAATGGCTTTTTTGTACATATTTCACTCAAAGATTCGGTTTAATTAATCGAATTTATCCAATAAATTTCAACTCGAAAACTATATGAGTCCTAGGTCCTGGGTTAATCATACATATTGTAGGTAGATATCAGATTTTAAGATTAAAAAAAAAAGATTTTTGTTACAACTGCCCTATTCCTCTATTCCTATACATTTATTATTCAAGATCTCAAAAACTATTAATTAGGCAACGGCATCGACCGCAAAATTTATTCTCGCAACCTACGTGAAACTTTTTTTATTTTCTGTTAATTGTGCAACCAAAACCGAGATATTTCTCCAGCCAAGGGAAATATCAAATTCCGGGAACCTGATGCAAGTTGCAACAACATGAATGACATCTGCATAACAGATATTGTCGTCCAGAATTACAATTTGTAAAATTTATGAAGTTTGTTGCTTGGACTTTTCAGGAAAAGCGAGGGAATGGGAATAGTGTGTGAAGAAGAAAATATCAACATTTATCGCATTTTTTGTCGTAAAAGTCGCCAGATAATGAAAATAAAAGTACATAAGTTAAAACACAAAGAGATGTGTGCTGAAATATCCGGATTATGGCCCGAAACTGAAGTGGTGTACTTTTTTTATGTATTATAGCATGCAAAACCATCATTCATAACTTAATAATGTCCTGAAAAAAGAAATATCTTAGAATGTTTAATGATTACGAGTTTTTCAAATGTAATTAACGGGCCAACAGCTACATTGCGATAAAATCAAGTCTATAAATTTCACGTAATGCGATTTAGTTCTATTAATAAATGGAGACTTTACGATTCATTCTTTGTTTCCATCAGACTTTCGAATGGGTTTGCGTAATGTGTGAAATAGGTGCAAAAATGTAAACATAATAGATGCTTAGCTGGGTTCTTTGTTAGTAACGGCGGCGGTATAATGCCGAAGAAGCATAAAAAGAGTGATCTAATGTTCTAGAAAATATAATTTATTACGACAAAGAGAGCCTTTTACGTTTTAACTAACATTTATGAAACTTGAAATCCTAGTGAAAGTCATGAAAAAACAAGTACGACGTATGAGCTTGACGCAATTTTAATATTTTTAATTTTTATTGCTTCATTTGTTAACTTTACAGACAATAAACCTGTTTATCTCATTTATCACCATTTTTATCAAGACAATGTAAATTCTAAGCATCGGTCGATCCCTACGAAGAAATGATTAAACTATCAAGAAAATGACACGAGTCACCCCTTAATCCGCCAATTAAAACATCAATACCGTCAAGGCTTTTCCCGAAAAGCGGAAAACTCCCGGAAAAATTAACTTCGCCTCTAACGAGCAGTACGAAAATACTGCGCCATTTACCGAAATCCTCATCTAAATAATAAATATAGACACGAGGCTCGTTATCACCTTATCAGGTCATCGTCTTTATATTTTTATGCGAATTGTTTTTCTATTTTCGTCCTTGTGAGTTCGATATTTTACTAATCGATGGTTTATTGGCCTTCTTTTCGATCGACAGATTCGAATTTATTAATAAAACGTTTTTTATTATTCATTACAAAAATTTGGTATGCATAGTGTGATCTTTTCAAGTTTTCTAATTTAGGTGATCGAGATTGAATAACTTTGAGAAGAGATTTACAATTTTAGATGACACGTAGAATTAACTGGGAAAAGCGGAGAGTTTCCTTGAATAAAGAACGACACTTTCGTCGAGTTTCTTGATATACAAGTGTTTAGAGCTTCCTAATTAACGCGAAATCTTCACGTGAGTTTGAAATTTATTCGGAACAACTCCTCCGTGAGCATTTTTCCTCCGATAAAATTTATCACAAAAGTACGTCTTTAATTCCACGTCTGAACTAAATCAAACAAAAATAATAACAAGTGTCAGTATTGACGTTTGGGAGATAACCGGAAGTCAATACACTTCGTGATTGGTTCGTAATAGAAAAACAAAACTTCCCCTCTTGATCGAATCAAATTTTATTTCATGATGTTGTTTACATTTGAGGTTTTAATAAAAGAAAGAAATATAAATTGCGTCCTGTGCTTTTCAAACGTTACAGAAACAAACAAAAAGGAAAATTCAAGATTTTATATCCCGAAAATATACTTAAAATCAACAATTCTACAAAAATCCACATAAAACAAACATAACTAAAAATAAGGAGATTCAAAAATAAAACTAGACCAGCGTCCGGCCACTAAAACAAACTACACAAAACGGCATTTTTTCTAAATACGACAATTGTTGCCATCTAATTTCACCTTGTTTAATTATTAATTGTAAGGTATTTTCATCAACCACCCACCGCTTATGACTCAGTTGGAACTTGTAACAAATATAAATAACATTTACAAAACGATCACATTTACTCTAGCGTTATGAGACGAAACATCACTTTGTCAAACTACATTGTTAGATGTAACCTGAACATTGTTGCATTATTTTCGAATAAAAGGACGCGAAATAACACAACAAAGGCGAATATTTCACCGTTTCGATCAAAAACATGCCGGTTTGGAGCGTTCATTTCACAACAATGCCGAAAATTAATTTAACTTCAAAAATTTTGCATTCCTAAAAACTAAAATAAAATCACAATTAGGTTCATTGTCAGAGTTGTTCTTTTTTCTGAAAAGAGTCATACAAACTTAAAATTGCTTTACAAATGGAAAAAAAATAATTTTGTAATTATCGATTTTGCAACCGCGTTAATTTTAAAGTGTTTTTTCTTTAAATCATTTAAATGGAAATTACCAAGTTAAAATTTTGGTGAAAAAATTGGTTGCAGCTTATCTCCATAGACACAAATTTTGCTTCTTTTTTGTTTTACAAATTTTGTTCAAAAATTATCGTTATGTTTTCATGTTGTCGAAATTTTGACTTTTATTAATCTTGTGTGCTTGTTTGCTCTTTGTAAACCTTTATAATCGAATAAATTCTCCTTCAGCTTTAGTTTAAAAATTGTTACTTTTTCAACTCGTTCTTCAAAAATGATGCATCCAGACCTACTAATTTAATTGCGTTCTTTCTCTTTTGATGTTTATTTTGTATTCTCATCAATTTCTTACTAAAAATTAGAGAATGTTTAGCAAACCTGCATCTATTTGAACACTTTCCGTCTTCAAATTTCCAAAAATTGTTTGTGGTACCCGATTTTTCCCCGTTTTTGTGTTTTCATTTCTAAATCAAAAACCGGAACTGCCAACTTCTGTTATTAAAATTAAAATTATCATGAATAAATTTATTAGGGGTGCCAACGTTAAGATTGTTTGGCATTTCCATTTAAAAAAAAAAAACAGACTTTACATTCATTTACGGTTTTACATCCTTCTTTAGAGTGAATATATTTACAAAACTAAATTTAAAAAAATATATAAATATAATGTGTAATCAGTAACTTAATGCAAATGCGTTTTATTTTTTTTACACTTCGTTACAATTAAAGTGTCAATAAACACGACGTCAGCAATTATCAAGACAAAAAATTACCAATAACAACACACAAAACGACGTATATTTCGCTAATTCGGAACAAAACATTTTCAATTTTTAATCACTACAAATGCAAATCGATTTACATCGTTCTCAACAAACAGCATAAAAATAGAAAGCTCTGCTGTCCCTTGGAAACAAAAAACAGTGAATGGGAATCGACTTGATACAAAATAAAATTGTTGCAATTCAATCGAAAAACAATTATTTATTCACAAGGGCCATAAAAAAACGCTCCCGGACTTAATCACACCATATTCATGTTATAAAAACAATAGTTGTAGACAAGTGAAAGACGTTTTACCTTGAAAATAACCGTTTGCTTTTTATTTCAGTAGTATCATAATAATTACCTGTGTAACTCACGCATACAAAATAAATCTAAAAATACCATAAATATGTATATGGCAACGTTCAAGGAGCCCTGAACTCGACCCCTACAATTTTACCGGAAAAAACTAAGTTTTATTCAAAAAAAAAAAATGAATCGTGTCATCTCGACTGTTGAACTGAGTTTTCCGTTTTCCGAACAGAAAGCCAAGTTCGGTGGTCCATGTTCGAGTTGAGGTCAACAATCTACCTCAAATCTCCTCTCCCATAAAAGCAGACCCGACCTGAACACCTCGGCAGCACGATTTCGACTCAAATGCGCAGATCTCTACCAAAACATGCCGTTAATCATAGACGTGCGTTTCCGGTCGTGTGGCCTAAACCGCACCGAGTTGGAGCAAGACAGCACGAGGACGTATCGCGCAGCTGGTGCGTGAAACAAACAGCTGACTGCCATAACAAAGACTTGGCAAAGCTAGCTCTGATCAATCAATGGGGGGCCACAATTACTTTGTTTAAAATGTGCAAAATAAACAATTTTCGGGGTTTGAAAACGGGGTTTGGGGGTGTCGTACCTGGAGGCGAGACTGGCGGAGTTGGGCGAAATTGGGGCTTTTGGTGGGAAAATCGCACGTAAAATCGCATAAATCGTTCAAAATAAATATACAAAGCTCGGTTGGGGTCACTTGGAGGCGTCGGGGGGCGCTCACGGCCAAAATAAATAAACTGCATGGGGTAAAATGGCAGCCTCTGTGCTGCACACAAACAAAGAAAATCATCGAAAGCGATCGGAAAATTAAGATTTTGACTTACTTTTGAAATCATGCGTGTGTGAAATGAAAGGAATGACACGTTGACACTTGAAAATAGACGAATCACTTCCAGTTTTTCTCAATAATTCACTAAATACGACGCTTATGTTTTCGAACTGCTAGCTGTCAGTGCGATGCAGTGACAGGCGCACACTAGATCACTCGTTTCGAGCACCGCCGTTTAATAACAAGGGGGCGCTAGGATCGATAGTGCGCAATATAAACAATCCAAACAAACGGGATTTTATTTTTACACTGCGTGTTTATTGTTATTAAACACTAATTTATACAATGACAGATTATTAATGTTGTTTTAATCTCGATATCTAGTCGGCTTTCGGCTGATCAAAACACCGCAACAGGACCGGAGCCGCATTTTTAGGCCCTGCTTGCTTTACAGTTTCCTGTTTAGGTTCGACTTTATTGCAGCATTTAAAAAATTATTTGAATGTTAAAAAGTAAATAGAACAGTGTGACATTGAGAAGTAATACCTATTTCGTATATAAACATTATAAAAACGGAAAATTATTGTAAACAAAACTTACACACTGAACTCAAAAGGCTAAATTTATTATTTACAGCTCTAACAGCTATTTTTTACGAAAGGATCTACATAACTGGTGAGTCAGGTTTTATCCACACAAATAAGATAGAATCGTAAAATTCTTCCTCTAAATTCAAGTTGCAGCTTTTTATTTTAATATAGAGAAAATTTTCAGGTCACGAACATGAAAAAAATGTTTAAAAAATTTTATCTGTCAAAAAATTTTGACAATTATTTTTTGCCATTTTTTAATGTCTAAATCATCGCCGTCTCCATAGAAATAATCCTTTTCTCGCCTGGGCATTTTTTGAGTTCAAGTGATTCCCGTTGGCGCTTTAATCTGGGGAAATTTTTTTGACAAATCCAGTTTTTTAGCTTAAAGGGTTCAATCTCATAATATCAATTCTCCCTGGCGTATCTAGTTTTGTTGTATCCTTCCTTCCCAGCATTTATTAATTGCGTTATTTTTCGTTAATAATTAGAAATTATTCAGTTTTTCCTTAGTAACCCCCGTAACTAAGAAAAAATCGGAATCACTGCTCCAATGCATTTTTTACGAAATGCCCAGGCGGGATATTGATACATTTGATTAAGGAGGCGGTGGTCTAAATAATGATACTGATGATTTTGTTTATATTTTTTTTATAATGATTTAGTAAAGGTACAAAAATTTTGCCAATAAAAGCCACAAATAATATTAAAAAGAATTACAATTTAGAATACAGCTTTCTTGTTTCCTCTTCTAATAGCTTGTAGCAAAAAAACTTGGAAAATTATTTTTCCAACAGGAATAAATAGAGTCAAAGTGCAAAATTTGAACTTTCATAACTTCAAAATTTTTGTAGATAGAATTTCTTTAACATTTTTTCCACGTTCCTGGTATCTTACTTTACATGGCATTTTTCTCTGGAGCGCAAGTTCTGGCGCACCCTGTTTTTAAGAAATTGTAGTAAAGTTTGGATTTTGATTTTTTTTTGTTTTATTAGCGATTTTCTCAATAGCTATTTGTCACAGGAAAATATTTTTTTTTTAAATATTTTTTCTTAAACTCAACTTGACTACCTAAAGAAATATTTTGACGTGATTTCTACCATTCTACCACGTAACAAAAAATGTTATTAGATTTCTGAATTTAAGAAAATGTTTTTTTAATATTTGTTTTCATTCAAAGATTTTCATAAAAAATTAAGAATATTGTTTCCTTGAGTTTGTTTTAAAGAGTAGGTAGGTAATATCTAATCCAAATAAAATTTTTACTTTGTTTAAAAACTCAATTTAGGAGAAACATTACTTTTAGTCCAACTAGAGATCCCAAAATGAATAAAGTATGAAAATCGCTGACCTCTCACGCTCCTTGACCCAACTTCCCTTAAATTCGCTAATAAACTTGAATTCAACTCATGTTTTCAGATAAATTTCCAAGTTTCGATTCAATTGAAACGTTGTTACGAAAGTTGTTATTCTAATGTAACAGTTTACAAATATTGATCTTACAAAACAAATTTCCTGAAACAACAAATCTTACACCATCGCGTAATTTTTACGCCCCCTTCTAATCTCATAGTCCTGCAACCAGTAATACATTTCTCTTTCCGCAAGGAATAATTTTTTGCAGACATTTCACTAAACTCAATTATATAATAACGGTTTACGCAAATAAATAAAACCGGTGTTTGGCCAAAAACAAGCTGGTAATTAAATTCAAGGTAAAAATGTTAAATTTATGTAAATCAACTACGACTTGTACTTTGTATGCTTTTTCACCGCAATTACCTGACCTGAATGTTAACACTGCGAGTTAATTAGACGCAATTTTAATGCTTCCTTAATGTTGTTAAACATTGTTTTTCCTAGTTAGAACAAGTCCGGTCCTGAAAATACTCTTAATTCTGTTTATTGTTTATTTCGTAGATAAGACAAACAGTTTGTTGTTTAAATTAGGTATCGCTCTTACTAAAGTCTAGTTTACATAAATAATAATTAATAACTACACAGGCGATTAATAAATTAAAGTATAAAAACACAGCAACATGTTAGGTGAGACAATCACAGAATTACAGTTTTTCAGTTTTTGACATATGTTGGCGCTGATGTAACAATAAGTGATTCTTTTGGAAAAAACCTTTGTTACAAACGTTACAAATATGCGACCTTAAGGCACAGCTACCATCTGGGTGTTTTTTGCTATGTTGCTGTAACCCATGTTTGGCACTGTAGCCTTTGTTACAATGCTGACAAACATAACTTTTTGAATTATTCGAGTTTTGTACTGAAAAACTTTTCAAGACACATAAATCGCCTCCAGAGTGAAGCTTCACATGCAACGCCAAGGCTTCAGAAGTGTTAAATAAGCAACCACAATCGTTACACATTTGTTTGCCTTGTGATTGAGAATGGTTTGATTTAAAATGTGTTAATAAATTACATTTTGATTGAAACGTTTCACCACAATGCGAACAAGAAAATGGAAAACCGTTACTATGACACTTCATATGCGCTATAAGAGTACGTTTTTGGAAAAATTCTTTATTGCAAATGACACAACTGTGGGGCTGCTTGCCGTGGAGTCTCCCGTGGTTGACCAGCTCGAATTTTCGGGTGAAAGTGGCCCCACAGTCGCTGCAAACAAACGAATTGAGCGATCCGTGAAAACGCGAATGCATGACCTGCAAAACACTGTTAAAAAAAACTCAGCTCAATGGGGGGCACCTACCAAGTGGTCTTTTTGGGCAAAAGACTCGCCACAATCCTCACAAATGTAGGGCCTCTCCCCTGCGTGGAACTTACTATGAGTTGTCAAATGCCTTTTCACAGGGAAAGCCTGCCCACATTCCGTGCAAATGTAGGGTTTTTCGCGACTGTGCACCTAAAACCAGGGTTTAAGACTCCAAAACCCGACCCCCTTTACTCACCTTCGTATGCGTTATCAAATGGTGCTTCAAAGTGAAACTTTTCTTGCACTCTACGCACTGAAACGGCCTCTCACTCGAATGCAACAACAAATGAGTATTAAGACAATGTTTATGAGTAAAACTCTTCCCGCAATGGCTACAAACATGGGGGCGAAGCCCCGTATGAGTCCTCGCATGTGTAGTCAAGTGGTGTTTCAAAAGAAACGATTTACCGCACTCGTCACACGAATAGGGCCGCGCTTTCACTTTCACCTCAGAGGGGGCCTCATCAGACTTTTCAGGAAAAAACTCCTGTTTAAAGAAAAACATCGACTGGCGAAGGAACTTACTTTTAGGGCTATCAGGCAGGATAGGGTAACTCGGGAGAGGATTTTCAGGGGGTTCTACTGCCGACCAACAAGCAAAACTGGTCAAGTTAGCACACATCTAACCTAAAAGTAGGGGCTCACACACCCCGGAAAGACACAAAATAGCAATTTTTGAGGACACTACGAGTAATACTATGTTTAAATTTTGCGAAACAACAGTAAAAATAACAATAATTTGAAACTGTTGACAGGTGTCAAACTCTCATTTTTTATTTTGTTTAAGAGCGCCATCTACGTATTATGCAATACACAAAAAACAACGGTTGTATTGTTGGTTGCGTAGCCAATTGATATTTAAATACTTCTAATTTTTTTAATTGAGTAATTATTGTTAGACTAGTTTTAATCAAAATTTTATTACTACTAGTTGTACTAGAATGCTTGGGGTAAATATAAGAGTGGGTGGTGATTATTTGGTGGCTTTGGGGTTGTTTGTTTCGACCACCTGTTGCTTCAACCCCTAATCCTCCAGTGGCTTCTGCTCTCCTGTTGAAAATCCTGGGGTGATGTCTTTGAGGGATGGAACTAAAGGGATGCGCCCCGTTTCGCCCCGCCTTTGCTCAAGGGGTAGCTTTACGTCTTGCGCTATTCTAAACAAAAATGTTTGAAGGTTGTCGGAGGTTTTTCCTTTAATCTCGTGATTGTTTATTCAATTGGTATAAATAATCATAATTGTATGGATGTGGATGTGAAAGCATCAACACGCGACTAATTTTAACATTTCTATCTAGTGGGGTCCCGATTTATTTTTGCCCAAGTGTGCGAAAATTCCAGTTATGATAAAATAATAAACGAGTTAAGCGTTTGTTAAATAATTCGAATTTCGAAAATGAACAGTTTTGAATCGGTTCCAAATGTTTCCTCCCACGTGGAGTGAATAAATGTTTGTGTGACTATAACAAACGGGCCGTTTATCAAGATTTGGGAGATCTCAGTGACAATTCTTTCAATTTTCCAAACGTAAAAAGCTGAACTTGTTGGGCCTGCCTCTTGTAATTAGACTTTTAAGATGCTCGACGTTCTCCTTTTTATTTCGTATGTTTTTTCTATGTCATCAACGTTTACACCACTATATATTTTAATTCACAAAGGACCGCGATAGGCTCAACTCTGACAGGTGATCCGCCCCTTGGATTCTATTGTTGGAGGTCTCTTCAGTTACCTGGGAACTGTGTAATTGTTACCACTAAGTATTCACATCGGGTTCTCAACACACTCGAAATGGAGTTATTTACATACCAGGAAAAGGGACTCTGGTTTACATCGAGACGCTCGTGATGGTTACAAATTACTTTTCAATTTTACCGAGTTTTATTCGAAACGGATAAAAATAACCGATTGCAAATTCTAATTGCATTCTTTCGGCGTGCCGGTTTTCTGAATCATTCTGGGATTGGTCAGATTTATCACAAGATTTGAAGATATTATAACAAGGAACAGTTAAATTCCGGGACGATGTATATTCATTACGTTATAATTAGTTTAACGACGATAAAGTAAGACGTAAAGTTTATAACATCATTAAAATGCACTAACAATCAGGTAGTGTTTTTTTTTTTAATTCTGCTACAACTGCAGTTAGGTTTAATTTTCTCAAATAGGTAACGTTATTAAAAAAATCTTGTGTGATGATAATACATAATTAGTTTATTCACAATCTTACTGATTGTAACCTTTTATAGATCGGGAAACGGGAAATATGTCATTGCATCCCTTGGTCGGGAAGTAATTTATGTAAAAGTATCAAGGTTCTGATGTCTTTGTTGTAATGTACATTACATTTATATTTTAGTTGTTTGTAATATGAAAGATACATTATTGTAATATATCTTTTATGCTCTAATAAATTATTTTGAGTTGAAGTAAACATCTTTCTTTTCATTTATTTTACTCAAGCAACCTAGATTGTTTTAATGCCTCGTAAAAGTTTACACACCGTATATTATTTTCAAAAAAATTACAAAAATTACGGAAAAGACAAATTATATTATCCTTGATTTTTTGCTCTGTTTATTTGTGTTCTATATGAGATTAGTATTTATGGACATTGTGTTAGTGATAAGTATTTATTATTCTTTTTCATGATTGAGTAGCTTTTTCAACTAGACGCTTACACTTACAAAGGAAACGGGAACAATCAATTAACCCAAATTTACATTTTTGATTTTTTAAAAATGAGTTTCTGCTAAGCAAACATTTACTCAAAAAAGTTGTTAATTAATAAAAAATTCACAAGTTTTTTACAAAAATTTGCATTTACTAACGTAAACTGCAATTTCAGAAATTATATTAACGTTTAAAACAATCTGTTTGTTTAAAATACTTCCTGAATGTCTTGGAATTCATTAAATTTTAATTAAACGTTAAAATTATCAAACAAAACTACTTTTAATACAGCATACCGTAGTTACTGGCCATATAATTATATTGTAAAATATTTACATTTGTAATAATCAAGCAGAAATAACAAAATAAACATTGGAATATTTCCATCAATACCTTCAATTCGTGAATTTATAAAGATTGGTGACAATATAATTTGTAAAAATAAATAAAAATTTAGTTCATT
>NW_025400984.1:4722506-4743878 GCF_015345945.1 Tribolium madens
TCTAAACAAAAAGAAAAATTTTAATTTGCTTTGTAAGTTTTTCGTTTTTATTTGATATCCACTCCAAAAATAGTATAGGAACTTATTGTTTTACTAGGATTAAAAGTGTAACTTTTTGCGAGATAAAAAAACTCACTTTTAAGCCGAATAAAACAAGCTATTTTTTCTCCAGCCAAAAATAACATGTGCAAAATTAGAAAAAAATGTACAAACAGAGTGAATATAAAGTATGAAACCAAGCGGTTTTTTTTAATCATTTGCTTTCAGAACATAATAATTAATATAAATCAAAGTAATGTCAAAAATGTGATCGTATTTTGAGAACGATATTTTGTTTTGTTTTTGAGTTATGTGATTTTTTTGCAAAAATTGCAATTTATGTAAACATTTTTTATGAAAAATATAAATATAAAGTAGATATTTGTAATCCTTAGATTACAATTTTCTTACCTTCGTAAGAAAAATGGTTTTATAGTGGGTTGCCATTTAAACAAACAAACAAAAATTGTGGAATTCAAAAACAAAAGAAAATTACGAAAAATATTATTCTTGATAAAACATCACATTTTTATACTACTTTATCATTCATCAATTAGTTTTTCCAAAACACAAATTGTTTAAGCAAAAACTGTTTGGTTCCATACTTTTTATTCACTTGGTTTATTGTTTTATTAGGATTAAAAGTAACAGTTTTTAAAGCTAAAAAAATAAAAATTATAAGTCTAAGATTAAAAGTATAAGAATTGCGATGGTAACAATTTTTTTCTAGTTAAAAAAAACGTCAAATTTATCTTTCAAAAATTAAAAATTTAATCCGGCTAGAGAAAAAAAAATGTAATCAAATGATACTAAAAAATCCAAAAACAAAAAACGGTTTTAATTGCTGAAAGTGGGACAATTAGCCCAAAATTTTTAGCTCTCAGTACTGAAAAAAATATAGAAATGGCAATTTGCAAAAAATATATACGGGGTGTTTTGACTTTGTAGTTTTTGGTGAACAGTACCAAGGTGTTATGTAGTTTATAGGAAGCTAAAGTCAAAGATATTTTTTACTACACATTTAATTTTTTTATCGCACACTTGCGAGAAAAATCGCAGAGATAATGGATTTCTTTGTTGTTTTGATAAAATAAAATTTGAAACTTTTATATTCACAGTTTACTTTTAAACATTGTTAAAAATATATTTCCCCCCAACTGGGAATACCTAAAGTGAAGCTTTATTCTCTTGTTTTTGATTAAAAATCTGGTACAGTTCCGGACTCGGAATTTTGTACGATTTGTTATTCGACTGACATAAAAATGTCTTATGCAACTAAGCTCACTTTCGCTTTTTATAATTTTTATCATGACAGAAAAAATGACAAGAAATCAAAATAAGTTATTGAATTACGAGTACATAAAAAAACGTACTGCGGATATTATTGTTTCGGAAAATTGTCGCTAAAAATACATTTCAACTAAAACTTTAATTTTAATTTGAAACGTCAATCATAATGGCTTACATTGATATTTCTTAAATTGACATAATTTGATGTCCAACATTCTGAACTGTATTTTATTCCCTAGGAAATAAAATAAACTGGAAATGAATGAATTGAATGTTTTTTGACATAAACAAACTTATTATTGATAACGATTTTTATTCTTCAATTGAATTAATTGAATATTTTGACAAATTATTTGAAATTATTTGTCTAATTTATCATTTTCTTATGTTACTATTAATTAAAGTTTTGTATTCATCTATAGAATAAACATTGTTAAACTGTTGAATGAAAATGCTCTGGGCCCCCTTTGGTTGCCTCTGACATTACCTACTGACTCGAGATTAAAATAGTTATTTATTCCTTTGATATTACTATTAACTACTATTAACTATAATATCAAAACTGTTAATGAACAATGATAATGATTTAATTGCAAACTGTTTTTGATTAGTACATAATAAAATTATTTTGCTACCTTGCAAGTAGAAGGAAGTTTCACAATTATTGTAAAATTGCAAATTTTATGAAATAAAGTAACGCTGAATTTTAAGTAAAGTAATGTTTATCAAAAACACTAACATTTACGGTAAACATTACTCAGAACGTCTGAAAATTTGTAGAAATATAAGTTTTTATTCTTATCAGTTGAATTATTTCTCTAAATACGAGTTTTTATTAGAAGTATGTATTGTAATTTTATAATTTATTTTGGACTTTGATCTTGGAAATTTTGCGTGATGCATTTTGCAGTACTCTAAATCGTCCTAATCAATCCTAATAACAGTCAAGGTTTCCCAAATTTTCGAACCTTTGAACCTTATCAGCGTCAATCTACCGCAAATTCTCACAATCCTATCAGAGATATCAATTTAAAAGTCATCGAGTGTGAGTCGCTCGTCGAAATCGCCACGAAAAGGACGCAAAGAAGCGAACAATAGAGCCCCCCGAAAGGTCCTTACAAGCTGCGCTTGTAACGTTTAGTTCTTTCAACATCGAAGCCAGTATCAGCGCACACGAGCCAAGATCAAGACGCTTAAGTACAATCGCGTGTCAATTGTCCGCGCGCGCTGCCGAATTAATCATCGACGTACACTTATAAAAGCTCGTCTGAATTTTTACAAAATGGAGTGAATTTCGCGAGTGGAAGTGGTCAATGTGGAAGTTCAAAGAGACCAACCCCGGGTGTTTTTGCCACCTTTTGGTGGCAATCCTGATTTTGGCAACTTGGGGACGGGGTGAAGAGATTAGAGACTTTATTGCCGCCAACACTTTGCCAGATGGTGAGGTCGAGACGAGGATTTATTACAAGGGGGTTAGTGCGAAAGAAATCACAGTGGGACGACGGTAAGTCAAAAACTGGATGATGGGTTAAACATGGGCACTAATGGTTCAGTGGGTGTTTGTTGGTTTCTACACCGTTGCAATAACATTTTTTCTCTTCTACTACCAGTTTCCTGGCAGGTTATATGTCTAAGATTTTTATTTAGGCCATTTAAGGTGAAGATTGAGAAATTTTTGCTTTGTCGGATTAAATATTGCTTTTTTTCTGCTTCACCTACACCCAGACATGATTAGTTTCCACGTGATTGTAAAATGACAACAACAATAGTAATTATAAAGGAGTGTAATAAAAAATTGTTAAAGTGACGTAAGTTTGAAAAAATAGATTGGATTGATGTTAACATTTAACGAAAAGCTTTGTTCTTAAATCAGCTTTGAGTGACAACAAAATTGATGGTATTTGAATAAAAGTTGTTTCCGCTTAATTGTGGCTATTGTTCTTTGATGACTGAAATTTGGTCTAGTTTCAGGACGCTACAAGGAAACCCAAAAATGAAACAAAGCATAAAAAAACTAAATAAATACATGTGTTTTTATTTATTTGAAAAATAAAAATAAGTTAATACAAAAAAAATAAGTAAATAAAATGTTTCTTGAACAAATATTAGATTATCAAAATTTACATACGAGTACAAATAAAGGATGAGATATTTCGTCCAGTGGCGTAGGTAGTTATTTAAGAATTTGCAAAATTAAAACCATCTTTCTAAATGTCTAAAATGAATTCAAATTATTAAGAAAACTACTAATAAACATCACCTAAACATATATCCCTTAGACTGTTTTATTTTACTAAAACTTTTAAGCAACAAAAATAAAAAACGCCCTCAGTTTTCGATAAAATATTTCTGACTGTAGAGAGTATAAATTCCGGAAAAACATGTTAATTGAGATAATGAATGATTTAGGTATGTACAGTATAAAGTCTGCTTCAAATTGCTGTAGGTTAAAATTTGAGCTTTATTTATTCTTGCAATCTGAAATAAATTTCACTTTAAATATTTTATACAAATTAGAAAATTCCAGACATTTTTAAGATAGAGTACTGAGATAAGATAAAATTACGGATCAGACAACGAAATTCTAAAGTCCACCTATTCAAAATAAATAATAAAATAACAAAAAATACATAAAATTAATTGTATACAGGGTGCGCCAGAACTCGCGCCCCAGAGAAAATTTTCAAATAAGGTAAAATACCAGGAACATGAAAAAAATGTTTAAAAAATTTTATCTGTCAAAAACCTTTGACATTTATTTTTTGACATTCGACATTTTTTTATATCTATTTAATGATACTGATGATCTTGTATATGTTTTTTTACAATTATTTAGTAAAGAGACAAATATTTTGCCAATAAATGCCACAAATATTGAACAGAGTTACAATTTAGGATACAGCTTTCTTGTTTCCTCTTTTAATAGTCTATAGCAAAAAAACTTGGAAAATTATTTTTCCAACAGAAATAAATAGAGTCAAAGTGCAAACTTTAGACCCTCAAAACTTTGAAATTTTTATTGATAATTTTTTCCATGTTCCTGGTATGTTACCTTATATGGCATTTTTCTCTGGGGCGCGAGTTCTGGCGCATCCTGTATAAAAAGCAGGTCCCATTTTTAAAAGAATTGATTGAAAATGTGTTAAAAATCATTAAAATTTCAATGAGACAAGAAAGACCATATCTTGTTTGACATAATCGTCACTAGAAATCAGAAAAAGATTACGTTTCATTTAATTTGAACTGTCATCAAGATCACACCACTCAATTCTAAGTACAATTTAATTTTATAACTTTGGATTTTACTGCTACTTAGAACATCGTTATCGCCTTTGCAAAATCCTGTTTATTTATTTTTTTGCATAGAATTATCTACTCTCGTTAATTAAAAAATCACGCGATTGAAACAAATGTACCCGAAACTCTTAATTAGGAGTGACATTCCTTGGCCCAAAGGAACTCAATGATTAATTATTACAATCCCAACCCTTTTACTAGCTTACAAGGGTATCACGTGTCCCCAACCCCTCATAAAAATTATGTAAAAACTACTAATGTTTGATAGAATTCGTCCCATTTGGGGTGACCAAGGGCGTTAAGCTCCACAGATCAAAACCAAGTGACTCACGAGATGATTCGATTACAATCGTCTGAAATCCGAGCCGAATTAAAAAAATCTTGAGGCATTTCGAGGCGTGTGCGTGAAATTTCACATTGTTAAAAAAAATCGACAAGACATTGATGGGTGAGGTCCGTATAAAACAATAATTACAAGTGTTCGAACACCGAGTAACGTCTACAAACCAACAATAGCGCATATAAAGTGAGTATCAAGTAGGCGAAGTTACATATTCGAAAAATAAACAAAAGAAACAAAACACAATGACAAAAGTGGCTTTTGGATTAATAAGACGGGTTTTTAGCAAGGAGATAAGCCCAAAATACTTAGTTTAATTACTGCAAACGGGTTTAATACTGGTAACTCTTGTTAAGTTAAAAAAAAATATTTTAGTAGGGGAAGGTGGGCTAAAGCCGACCACAAGACAATGTCCTATCCTATTAATTCCTGTTTCTACTTTCTGTCTAATACTCAAGAAGTCTTGAAATAAAAGTATTGAGGAAATTGTAGGGTTTTTTCACGACCTGTTATGCAAATGGTTACCAGTTTTCGCTTGATAGCAAATTGAACCACGTTAAAACTTATAGTTTTCATTTTACTACTCAATTACAGTAAAACAAACTAAAATTAGAAATATGTCAGTAAGTTGCCCCCTTGGTGGGGCCGCCCCTGCTCTATCAATAATTAATGTCGCTGGCACACCTTCGTCCCAGCTTTGCGAAAAAGTCGCAACAGTAGACTTAGCCCTAGATCATTACAGTCCTTTTTACTCCCGTGCAGCCCCCTTTGATGACTCCACTCGACTAGCATTGTTTCAAATGGCGCAATAAAATAGGTCCATCAATTCCAGCCGAGAAGTGGACAAGTACTCTTTACAGGACTACCAGTACATTATTTTTAACTCGAAGAGAAATTTTTTTCGCTTGAATTAATGTCGATAGATAAAACAATAATGAGACGGTGTGAAATACAACCAAAAACGGTGGATTTAATTGGAATTAAAGACAATTAAAATGTTGGGATAAGGAATGCGATTAGGGAGGATCGGGTACACCCCAAGGATGATTTAGATAAAACTGGTCACGTGGGAAGGTATCGGGATTGAAAGATTATTAAATTAGATTTGTTTGGGTTATTTTTTATGTTTGGCGTAAGGCGAGGAGGTATGACGTGGTTTGATAGGGAAATCATGGTTTGTAAATAAACTGCAACGAGCCGGATTTCGGTTTCGATGAATTTCATATTTTTTGGAAATTGAAAATATACAAGTCTTGAAGTGTTTATTTATCTGATTAAATTGAGATTATTTAAGTACGTAATCGAAGTGTATTAAATATTTTGTGCAAACTGAATAAAGAATCTTCCAAAAAAGTTTGTTTTTTTAACAAAAAAAATTGGACTCATTATATTTGACTTTTTATCTTTAACTATCATTATGGGAAAAGTGAGGGAATGACAAACGTAAAAGAAAAAAATGATAAAAAATAGTAGGTATTCCTTCCTGTAGTTAAATTATGAAATTAAGAAAAAAATTCTTCCAACAATTTTTTTTTATGAACTTATGTGAACTCTTCTTAAAAGAGACGATTTTACTTAAAAAATATCTTATTATTCTGAGGAAAAGGTGATAATATACTATATAGGGTGAGCTATAAAAAATGTGATTGTGTTTTGAAAATGAAATTTTGTTTTGTTTTTAAGATTTTTTTTAGTATTATACGAGGCGCCGAAACTAATTCGAATTCCAAAATAAATCTAGTAATTTCTACTTAATTTTTGTAATTCTAAACTAATTTCTGTAATTCTAAATTAATTAGTTCTAAGAAATTCTACCTAATTAAAAAAAATATTTCTGATAACACCAAAAAAATTTCAGCAATTCCAAAAAGAATTCCAATAATTCTAGAAAAATTTCAATAATTCACAAATAATTCCGGTAATTCATCTATAAAAATTCTACCGAAATTCTAGTAATTCTAATAATCTATCGTTGTTTCATTATTGCATATTAATTTCTATAATTATAAATTAATTCCTATAAATTCAATTTAAATATCGTAATTCTAAAATTATTCTTGTAATTCCAAATTATTTTCGATAATTCCAAAAAACAATTCCAAAGAGATTTCCAGTAGGTAATTCTAGAAAAATTCCACTAATTCACAAATAATATAATTAATCCAAATATAATTTTGACAATTTCAAATTAGTACATTAAATTACAAAAATTTGTACAACTAATTCCAGAATTAAAAGCTTCACGCTTTTTTTTATAAATTATAAAATTGAAAAAAACATTCTTTTAACAGAATTTATTTGTCAACTTATGTGAACTTTTATTGAAAAAGACACGATTTTACTTGAAAAACATCTTGTTATCTCATTATTATTGTGAGGAAAAGATGATAATATACATGCTGATTATACAGGACATTATACAGGACATCCATCTGACTTAAAAGTTCTCATAACAAAAAATTGTTTGAGGCTATTTTCACAAGATATAGTTCTTCAAAGATTAGATTTTGGATTAAGATTTTGGCAGTTCCGATACTTGTTGAAAGAAATCACCAATTTGTGTCTTATGGTGTAAAAATCATTTAACAAATTAGCAAATTTAACAATAATTTAAATCTAACAACATCGGAAACAAAAAAATTAAGATGCCTATATGATAATATGAAAATTGACAGTTTTTAAAAAAAAGCTTGAAACTAAAATCTGTAATTTTTATGCTTAGCTGAAAGTTCTCTGTCACCATTCGAGAGTTGGCCCCACATTTTTGAATTGCCCTGTATACTTAGAGAATGAACTATAAAAAAATTGATCGTGTTTTGGAAATGCAATTTTGAGTTATGCGATTTTTTTCAAAGTGCAATTTATATGAATTTTTTCTCCTAAAATCGAATAAAATGTAGACAGTTGCAATGCATGGATCACAGCCTTTGTAAAAAAAGGTTTTATAGTGGCTTGCTATTAAAAAAAATAAAATTTGCAAAACTCAAAAACAAAAAAATATATAAGTATAGTTTAGTTCCATACTTTTTGTTAACCCGATGAATAAGTTACGGAAAATTGTATTAAAACAGAATTTGAGTATTATTTCATCACCTACCCAAAATAAATAAATTGTTTAAATTTGAAAGAGTTATTTTATTTTACGTCTTGTAAAACAAGATCTTGATTAGTAAATATTGATGTTGCGGGTCTAAAAAACACTTCTAAACCTCACTCTTGAACTTTCTTAAAACTTAATTGATATCAGCACACATAAACAAATCTTATACTCACTTAACTAGTTCAAAAGCGTAATTAGAAGCCGTTACGCATAAAATACCAAGAATATCACAAACCGCATGTATTATTCAATAAATATCTCTCGAGACCTACCTTCAAAGTAGCAGTCTTGTCACAAATGAAAAATCACCCCGATTCTAGGCCACATTTTTGCGCCAAGAGGAATTTTCTTGCAATTTAAAGCCGTCTCTGGCTTTCGTTCCGTATATCACCGCCTGATTAAATCTCAACTTTGTAAAAAGCGGTTAATTGTTTCGAAACTCTTGTACTTCTTTCTCGCTACACAAACAACAAGTGTGTAGATCGTGGACACATCCAAATTAGATCAGGGCCTTCAAACAAGCCATTGTGGCCGATCAATCACGATCGCTGATAACGCCGGATTATTTCGTTAAATATTTGAGATTTAGAGATAAAGTCCGAATGGAATACCCTTGTCGAATTTTCCGCGTTGCGTGTCTGTACTCGATTCTTCAAGTCGAGATCGAGAGGGGTTTCGAAAGCACTCTTCGCCCCCTAAACCACTTCACAATCCGGCCCATTGTGGTCGGCGCGCTCGCCCATTCCCGGATTTGTGACTGCTTAAAACCCTTCGACGAAACATTTTTATTTATTATTATTTGCTCGCACAGATGTGATAAGACACCACTGTGGGAAGGGTGAACTACCTGCGAGGTTTCCATAATTTCGGCTAAAAGCCACTGTTTAAGTCTATTTGGACATCTGGAAGGAATTTTAATGTTTGTATATTATTGTATGTTAAGTTGACTCCCAAAAGAAGGGTGAGCCCCACGAATACTAATGTAAGAAATTATTTTGTTGGTTGCAGGTCCCTCAGCGACATCAAATTTCGTCAGGTGACAAACCGCCACCATCTCCTCCAATTGATCTACAACGGCGAAGACCTGAAAGACTGCGAAATAGTCCATCAAAGAGACCAAGTAGTAAAGTTCCTAGAAACCTTCAAGAGCGACTTAAGAAATCTCATTTCTACCTCAAACATCACAATCGAATCTTTAGATAATAAAAAATTACCCTCCGAGATCGCCCCTTGGTTCAATTTCACCCTTTTGAAAAGCACCTGTAAGAAATTGCACCACCGGATGAAAAAAGAAGTTTTGGAGTTGAAAAATGGCCAACAAAGTGAGAGGTAATTTCGGCTTGGCTTCGTGTTGTCTTTTGAACGTGTTGTGTCAGGTGGCGGTGGCTTGAAGTTTTGTCCACCATTTTTAATTAATTGTGATTAGGGGACGGCAAAAACGGTCCGTTTTGATCGTTCCGGGTACTCTCTGGTGTGGCGATTCTGACAATGCTAAAAAGTACAGCCATTTGGGGCCCATGGCCTATACTGATAAGTGTTGCCGAAGACATGACCATTGCAAAAGAAACATTCCGGGCTTTACCACAAAGTACAACTTTCATAACTACTCCCCCTTTACGCTCTCGCACTGTTGGTGCGACTCAAGGTAGGTTGCAATTTAAAAATAAAAAAGAATTTTTAACAAAAATATTCCTCTAAATTTGACTGTTTTTACACTTTTTAAAAATTTTATTCATTTACATTTTTTATTTCCTAATTGAAATTATGCTTAAATATACGGGATGTCTTAAAAATAAATTATTTACAATTATTATGACAGTCGCTTAGATGCAAAAACAAAAAATACTGTCATTTCAATTTTTTACATTATTCAACTTTTAACAAATGTTTGTTTTTTTGGTAACTTTTTAATTACAACGCACTAAATATGGTTCTCAAGTTTAAACTTACTTCTTTAAAGTAGTCAAAATGTATTTTTTTAGTTTTCTCAGTTTTTGTGTATTAGGTTTAAAAAAAAATTGTCAAAGAAATTAAACTATTTCAAAAACTAATCAAAATCGAGCAATAAAAGTTTAGTTTAAAGACACCATATTCTTCAAAAGCTATTTCAAAAACACAAAAAAGGGTGTTTGATTTGAAAAACATAATTTCGGATTGGAACTTATTTTTCAAAACAATTTCAAGTGATGCAATAAGTTATAGTAATGAGTTTTGTGTATAAAATAGTGTTTTAACATTTCTAGGCCATAGACTGTATAGGACACGTTTTATACAAGGTGTCAAAAAAGATTCTAAAATATTTAAGGAGGTCATTGTATGGACCAAAACCATGTTTCTTAAGATTTTTTTGTTTGTTTTGGTTCATACTACATATTACCTCCTGAAACATTTTAGTCTTTTTTTAACACCCTGTATTTAGAAGCTCGTGTTTTTTTAATTTTTAAAGTTATTATACGTATACTGCTAATAATTTTACTACAAATAGTAAATTTTACTATAAATCACGTAAAGAATTTACACAAAAACAGCTTTTTTTAATTTTTTGTAAATTTTTTAATTGTTTCCTTTAATTTTTTATTTCTTTTCGATTTTATACTACATGAAATTAGATTTGTTTAAGTTATTTTTTATGTTTGGCGTAAGTTGAGTAAACGACGGGTTTGATAGGGAAATGATGTTTATAAATAAACTAAAAAGAACCGGATGAATTTTGAAAATGCATAAAAATATACAAGTCTTAAAGTGTTTAAGATGGAAGTGAGTAAAATTCAATTATTTATATACTTACCTGTTTATTCTGTGTGAATTTGGATTAGATAAGTATTGACTTGAAATTAAATATATATTTTTTAATCTAAGTTATTGAAAATCTAAAAAAAACTATGTCAAAATTTTTGGAAACTTTCAAATCAAATTAAAAACCCAAATGGGTGCGAAAATTTAAAATATACCTACTTTACAAAAAGTAAATTTTTAGAAAACTGTACTAGTTTTTTTTTTTTTAATGTGTCTTAAAAGACAAAACATTTCTTTAAAAACAGTTTGTCACTTTACTACGAGCATTATGAGGAGTGCTTTTTTATTGAAAACGATCGTAGAAATAGATATAATAATAGAAAAAAGAACTCATAATTTACTATAAATTAACAAATTTTATGGTTCTATTTTTTTATAAAGTTTTTAAAAAAATTTTTTGTAACTTTAATCATTTTGAACTGTTTATTTTATTTGTATGTTTTTCCGATTTTATACTATATGGAATTAAATTTGTTTGTATTATTTTTATGTTTGGTGTTAAGTTGAGTAAATGGTAAATTTTGTAGGAGCATTTTGCTTAAATAAATTATTTTTTTTTTTTGAAAACTGATGAAAAACATACAGGGTGTTTACAGTCTTAGAGTTGAAAATTGACCAAGTAATAAGAGTGTAACCGAGAAAAAAAATCACGCATTTGTTATTATTAAGAATGTTATTTAACTTCAAAATATTGGTACACAGTTTGAGTGTCACTGGAATGATTTCTTTGTTCAGATAAATTGTATTGTTGCAACAAATAAAAAAATCGTATCCATGACAATGAAAGAGAAAAGTCACTTCATAGTTTTGACACCATTTCATTTGCTTATGCTTTAGTTTTTATTAAAATTCGGACATCTTCTGTTTAATCTCTTTGAGCGAAATGGTTTTCAATAGGTTTGATTCGTTTTTCTTAATCTTTTTCCAAATTTATGAACATAAAAATTAAAATAATAAATAGGTTGTCGTGATTATGATTTACAGTGAAACACAAGTAATGATACTAAAGGCCATTGTTGCAGCCGAAGCAGCAGTTCTTAAAAAAATAATATTAAATGAATTATTGCTTTCATAACGTGAATTTTTGTTTTATATAGCTATTAGTTTTCTTCTACCATGAATATCATCTCATTTAAATTTCAACTTTAAGACCGTAAACACCTGTTTAGTTGAAAAGTGAGTAAAATTTGAAGTTTTTGTTCAAAAAATCTGATACAGAAATCCTATAAAAATTTATCTAAAAACTAAAATATTCGGGATATTGAGTAAAACCCAGAGGAACTTTGACGAAAATTTTTGAAGTCAAGCCATTTTGAAACCCCCCAAATGGTACAGAAATACAAAACACTTCTGAAAAAAATGTACACCAAAAGTTTTTTAATCTGAACAAGATTTTAACATGAAAATGTCTTCTCCAAGGCTGAATTTAGGTGAAATAATGGTCCCGAATGAGACTGTCACATTTTTCAGTTTTCAGTGAAATCTTTTTTCCGCCCCACTGCATCTTTGATTAAAAATTGCGGCTGTCAATGCGTCTCGAATTCCTCTAGCGCAAATCGATTATTTTCCATGAAAAAAGTTTCTCTCCAAAGCACGAAAGCCACGGACACAACACGCCGTTGTTGCTTTTTTTGACTTGGTTGAATTCCTTAGACATAAACGCGACGTTTCCGATTTATTGAGGGTTCCTGGGACGAAATGGTGCGGTAAAGGATATTCCGCTGATAAGTACACCCGTCTTGGGGGCTTCTCGAGGACGGATAAGTGCTGTCGAAGACACGATCTGTCCTGCAGGTTCTGGATCGGAGCCTTCGAGACCAAATACGGACTCTTCAATTGGAGGATTAACACCATCATGCATTGTAGCTGCGACGAACGGTAATGATGGGTCTCAAAATGGTATTGGGATAAGTGGGTAAACAACCAGTGGTTTTAGGATAAGTTAACACTGATTATCATAGTTAAACGGTTGGTTAAGAGGTGAAACGTCAAATATGGACAAATCTATAAAATTTTGTGCCACTTTCAATGAACGGGCATAGAAAAAATGTTGTGTGTTTTATTTTTAAAATTCCAGACCAGACACCGTTAATTTTGTTGTTCTTTTTCCAATTATAAACGAGGAGCAATTGTGGAAATGGCCCGCCGACTCTAATCTGCCTCTTGTTAGACACCTTTTAAAATATTCAAACCTTAAAAGACATTTAATTACTTGGAAAGTGCTTCCGAAGACACTGTTTTTAGCATCCCATTGCGTAATTCTAAACGCTTCAACTTGATTTTTTCCTCAAATATTTGCATTCTCGACAACTCAAATATTTAAACCTTTATCGAAAGTGTCAATCTCGCCTCGAAAAAATTACCTGAACATCCCCGACTCATATTACCAGTTTTTATCTGATTGTGATATAATTTTCTTATATAGATTTATTAAGATAATTAGTTGGTACACTCTCTTTGGGGGTTGTTCCTGTCAGTACAGATTAAGTCGGTCAGTAAACTGTAATTTTGAAGGGTATGTCGTCACTTGAGGGCGCCTTTTCAAGTCTATTGTGAGGGTTGTGTTTAGGGAGCGGCAGGGGGTCCTTCTGAAAATTCACAAAATTGTCGAGGGTCGTTTGTGGACACCGAAACATTTGTCCACAATGGGACAGGTGGGGTCGGGGATGATTGTTTTGGCCTGAATAAGGGAGGTTTTTAGACACGGAATTTGGCGGAATTTCAAGCACAGCTGGATAAAATACCAAAACCCAATAACCCAATAAAAATTTAGACTTTTTGTGTTATTCTTATTTTTTGTTTCTTTTATCTCTTTTCTTCTGTGTTCAGAGTTAATTTTTCAATTTTTGTTATGCCATTTTCGTAGTCCTTACATTTTTTTATTGAAATCTTCATTTTTATTAAAGATTTTGTTTATCTCTAATTATTCTTCAATTCATTTGTTTATTCCATTTTTTTAAATAATTTTTTAGTTATTTTTTTACGAATGTTTCCTTTCTTTTTTTATTTTACTCAGAGCTTTATCGCTTATTGCTTTGTTTTTCTTGTGGTTTTATTTTATTCTTCATTTTCCTCTTTCTTTTTATTATCATATACCTATACAGGGTGCGGCAGAACTCGCGCCCCAGAGAAAAATGCCATATAAGGTAAGATACCAGGAACATGGAAAAAATGTTAAAAAAATTTTATCTCTAAAAACTTCGAAGTTATGAGAGTTTAAATTTTGCACTTTGATAAATGTCAAAATTTTTTGACAGAGAATTTTTTTTTCATGTTCCTGGTATCTTATCTTACTTGAAATTTTCTCTGTATGAATAATAATTATTGTTCAACAGCACTTTCTTGCTGTTTTGCCAAGTTTTTAATAACTGTCGTAATTATTGATCAGTGAAACTATTAATTGACCAAGTACAGTTGCGGAATTAAAATTTCGGGCAGCATTTTTCTGCCACTTTAAAAAGTTCACTGTAAACTATCCTTTATTGTCATCATGACTGACATTTTTAGACAATTAAACTTTTTTTGTAAATTAAACAATTTGTCTTAGGAAATTTATTCATTGAACTAAGTATAATTAAATCATCGCTTTGATCTCCTGCCTACCCGTTATTATGCCACAAATCACTATTTTTGAAAGTAAATAAGTCAAAATGACATAAACTTGACAAGAGTAAAAAATGAGGTTAATAATGTAAAGGTTGTTTTAGAGTTTACATTATGCGAAATTTTAATTCCGCAACTGTACAGTTGGTCGAAAATACAAAAAAAATATTATATAGAATTTGAAGTTTTATTTTGAAATTTTTGAAATTTATTTTTAAATAGTAGGTAAAATAATAAAATTTTATTTTGTACTTTTTTAATATTTCTTGCATACTCTAAATTTTCTATTTCAATTTTGTCCATTTCACTTTTTTTAACGGTTTTGTCTAATTTATTTTTTATAAACGGTTTATTTCTTTTTTGCCACTTAGAGCTTCATTGTTTTCTCTTTTTTCTAGTTTTATTTTATTCTTCTTTTCCTGTTCCACTTCATCATCAAGAGCAATTAATAATTCGCCAACAATAGTTAATTACTATTTTGCCAAGATTTTAATTGTTGTAATTGAGCAATAAACCTACTAATTACTCAATTAAACCAACTCAAGCCTTTCTTGAAGTACAAAACAGAGCTGAGTAACCTCTTGTTCTATGAATTTCGTCTGCAAATTGATTGTTTCTGAATTCCAATTTGATTGTTTCATTAAAATTCACAAAAATCACGTTAAAATCGTCTTTTGTTTAACACTTTTACGGCCGTAAATCACTCACACCTGGTGTTATGGGTTACGAGTCATCAATATTTAACTAGTATCCGATAAAAAAGTGATCTGTTTTGAGTCGAGCGAGTTTTCTCAAAAAAACGTGCATATTCACACATTGTGGTTTTATCACCTACTTCCGGTCGAACGCCGCATTAAAGTCCTTGTTTATGACCACCCCCAACATTTGAAAAAATTTACAAACCGCCCCTGAATCAACAATAAATCACCTAAATAAATTCCAGAGACGGATTTGAATTTTTATGTTTTAAGGGTGGTGAAATCGAATTATTATTGATTAATACAGTCCTGTGAAAATATTGGGGTATCGTGGTGTGCGTGGCGCTACTCGAGCAGAAAGTACAAATGACTAACGTGCGTCGAGACAGGGCCGGCTTCAGACACAATTTTTTTCTTTTTAATCAAATTTAATGTTTGAATTCGTCTCTCGTCTCATCAATCAAGGCCAGTCTTTGTTGTGTTTCCTCAAGCTGGCGCACGTTGAAACAATAATATTGAAGGAAATAATAAACACAACAGTTGGTAAAAAATTTAGTTCAATAAACTTGAAATAAAGTCATTAGTCCGGTCCTGGAAATGGAATCCTGGGCCGCGTTGACACAGAGGCGGCAAAGAAATGACCCGAACAAGTATTATCTGATTGAGAAGTATCTTCACACTTGGCCGCGCCTTTTCTGCGCCTGTCAATTGTTAGACACGGCCTACTGTCTCAAATGCCGCCACCGAACCGCCACATCGCTATTTTACGATCGCGAAGGGGGATTTCTTTGTCCCTTTCGCCTTCACATAATTAACAATCTATACGAATTTTTGCAACAATTAAGGTTTTTCCCTGTATAACACACCTTCGCTGTTTTTCATACAGTTAAACCTCCGCTTCAGGTACTCCAGATCGATTTTTCGGAGTATCTACTCAACTTTTTTTCAAGTAAAACGAGCAAAAACCACTGAAATATACTACTCCAAAAAATTAAACGAACAAAAAATTTTCCTAAATTTTTTGGTGATTTTTGAAAGGCTGTAACTCATCAAAAAATGGTCGTATTAAGTTGCTAGTTTTGAGATCTTTTGGCAAATATTTTTTCTGTGCTATGGTTATCAAGCAATTCTAAGTAATAGCACGAGAAAAAAAAATAAAACTTTTATGTTTTTGTTTTTGGTCCACGGACGAGGGGATTTTTTTTTTAGTTAAGTCAATGCATAGGCCGGATAGCATGTTTGTATACCTTTAATATTCTTTCTTCATATTTTCTTTACGTTAATTTGTCGCTGAGATATCTAACTTTAAATGAAAAAGGATCCTCTTGTCTTTGATCATGGATATCTTAGCAACCAATGACAACACGGAGAAAAACTGGAATAAATGGATTTTTTGGAAAATATTTTTTTTTCACTTTTAACATTGATTTCAAGAAAAGAGAAAAAAGAATGTTTTGCGTTGTTTTAGTAAATCTACCGCGTATTTACTAATATTGATGGGGAGATTAATGTTTTTAGGTATTTTTACAGCTCCAAGTAGCCCCCACAGCGCTGCTAATTTTTAAATCGATCCATCAAACCGTTTTCTCGGACCGATTGATTAAAGTTTTGCAAAAGAATTAAAGGAACAATTGTACATATTGTTTCTGAACATCGTCTAATCTTCGTCAAGATTAAAAAAATAAACTGCTCCACAAAAGTTAAGGAAGTGTGCAATAATTACAATAATTATTTAAATTAATAAGTTATTAAAAAATAAGTCAATAATTAACTAAAAGTAAGATAAAGGCAGATATCGTTTTATTTTTTTGTTTTTACTGGATTCCATAATGCTTAGAAGAATAAAATTTGTTTATTGTAAAAATAATGCGACTTCCTTAACTTTTGTGAAGCAGTATATTTTTTTCAGCTTTCTTTTACAATTTTGCATTTACTAAAACAACGCAAAAACTTACTTTTTTCTCTTTTCTTTAAATCAATGTTAAAGGTGAAAAAAACTAATTTTCCAAAAAATCATAAGAGAATCTTATAAGACATTTATTCCAGTTTTTGACACTACCCTTATATTCTCGTGTGGTCATTGGTTGCTGAGATATCCATGATAAAATACAAGAGGATCCTTTTTCATTTAAAGTCAGATATCTCAGCGACAAATTGTCGTAAAGAAAATATGAAAAAAGCATATTAAAAGTAAACAAACATGCTATCCATCCTATAAATTGACTTAACTAAAAAAAAATCCCCACGTCCGTGGACCAAAAACAAAAACATAAAAAATTAGAATTTTCTTTTCTCGCGCTATTACTTAGAATTGTGTGATAACCGTAGCACAGAAAAAATATTTGCCAAAAGATCTTGAAACTAGAAACTTATAGCTTCAAAACGCTTTTTTTTGAAATTTTGATACGACCATTTTTCGTTGAGTTACAGCCTTTCAAAAATCACCAAAAAATTAAAAAAATTTTTTTGTTCTTTTAATTTTTTGGAGTAGTGTAGATTTACGTACCGAGGAAGAAGGTACTCCATTACCAAGACACCACCAATGTTTGTATATACTANACAGGATGAGTCTATTAAAAATATGCTTCAGCTTATCCAGTAGCCTTTAAGGAAACCCTCCCTTAATATTTTTCTTAAATACTGAAATTTTAATAACCGAAGGATTGGAAAATATAAATTAGCTGTCTTTTTAAGAAAAAATATAGTTATAATGTAGACATTATAAAAATTTGAAAGTTATTTAAAAAGCGGTTTTGACATTCGTGCTGAATCACTCTGTATTAAATTTTAATGAAATCCTGTTAAAATCAAGGACGAAATATAATAAATTAAGTAATGCTCAAATTATTTTAAAATACGTATTTTGAAAAAAAAAATCTCTTATTGTTCAGATTATTATTGATAAGTCACCCTGTATTTGACTTCAGTTATTTAAATTACTTAAACTAAATTATGGAGAGTTGCATTTCAGTGGAATTAAAAAAAATATGGCAGAAATATTTTTGATATACATACAAATTGATTCTGTTAATTTTGTCATGTTTGAATTATTCATCACCGAATTTTGGGTAATAAATTACAGACAACTGCAGTTATAAGTATTTGAAGGACAAAATTGAAAAATTTTTGTTAATTCATATTTTATAGAAAACAACACAAAAAGCAAAAAAATTATATAAACCGTCTCATTTGAACCAGCCTCTAATTAATTTAAGTTAATTACATTTGAAAAACGAATGACGTACCTACTTGTATTTTGATTTTTACAAAAAAAGTAAAAAAACAAAAAAATCTGTTGTAGATACATGCTCAGATGACCACAGCTTGGTCGGACTAAAGAGGTTGTACTGTATGTGTTTTGAAAATAAAAACAAACATGCGACTTTTTAACCAAAATTTGTTTTTAAAAATCTGAAAAACCTGAAAACTATCTGAAACAGGCTTTGCATTTTTAAAAAATAGGCGATAACTTGTTTTATTGGTCAGTTATCTGCAGAAACAATGACAATTTCCATTACCTTCTGTTGAAAAAAATCTCCGTTAGTGCCGTTAAATCTTAACGACCCCACTTGACAGTCTTAATTTAACACTCGGATGAAAGAAATATAATCCGTTTTAACGATCAACAAGTTTATTTGTTTTATTACGTCGACAATAATAATTTTAGTAGCAACTCTCCCCAAATTTCCCACCGTCTAAAATTTATTTTTCTTTTTTTTCCTCAACCCTCTAAATTGCGACACTTGTTATGTCGTTTCCGGTCGACTTACCCCGATCACTGTCAATTACTAGCCAACTTTATTTCTAACGATTGCTTTTGTGTCGCTTTTTTCAGATTAGCTCAATTCGTGGTTTAAACGAAGCCGATCATTAGTGTTGGAAAGCTTCTTAGTTCTTTTCAGACCGAAAATCGCAGTTTTATGTCAATTAGTTGACTCGGATCGCCCCAGACGGCTATAAATTATCGGAACTTATTATTATTTAATTTGTTTGTGAGTAGTTTTTTCATGAATAAAATTAAACAAAGTTCAAGATCAAAACAGTGCAATTTGCAGTCAAGTGACATTTATAGGGCTCGTCGAGGCTAATAAATAATTTTTTTGGCCCAAAGGCGCCTTAAATCACTTTTTTATATTAACAATAAATTATATTGACGCGTAATTTATGTGGTATTGGAGCTATCTCTTCGGAAAGTCAAATAAAAATGCCCGATAATTGATTTTCTAAGAAGTGTCTAAAAAGGATCATTTCGACTCAACTTAAGTACACTTTACGGACAATAGAGCGTCGCTTGAGTACTTAAATATTTACACACTATTCTAATTGAAGCTATCTGGTTCAAATTACCATAGAGTTTTCACGCGAGATCGCTAACAACGGGAAATTCTTCAACAAATGGGACTTTAAATTGGGGGAAAATTCGATGGGTATTTTTAGGACGCGAGTTATAAAGGAAAATAAATTATGAGATATTTATGAGAAACGTAATGATTCAGACACGAACGAAGCCAGACGTAAAAATCTAACTGTCGTAAAATAGAAAATTATATTTAGAGAGATTATTTAATTACAAAAAAATGATAAATTTAACTAATTTTTGTTCCACTTTTTTGAATTAAGTTTCTGCACACGTGCCATAAAGGCTAAATTTATCCCCGAAGGCCTAACCACTTTGCCCGAAATCCAAAGTGCAACAATTCCCTGTTTTATTTTAAGCCAAATAAACAAATCCCTGATACATAACACATGTTGATAAAATTATGCACCTTCTATAAACTCTCAAGATTAATGATCTCCTTGAAGATTTTCCAATCAGTAATTTTTCCTCTCTCGGACTGCACTAACCTGTCAGCAAAATGCAACTTTAAGACCCATAAAGCCCTCGCGATGGCCCTAAACTCGCCGCAATTACCTCTCGAACTGCACTGTCCGAGATATGTTTATTGGCATGAATTACGAGGGGATTATTGCACTCTGGTGTCACCTGGACGATAATATACCGGTTTTGGGCCTGATTAAGCCATAATTACCCGTTTTTTGCAGTTTTCGGGCCTGCTTGAAGATGGTGGACTCGAGCGACGCTAATCTCGTCGGAAAGTTATTCTTTAATGTCGTCCAAACGAAATGTTTCGTTATTAAACCGAGAAAAATATGCGTCAAAAGCACCTGGTGGGGGCAGTGCGAGAAGTACAAGCACATCAAGCAAGCCATTTTGAGGGACAATCTGCCATATTAGTGATCTAGTGTAGAGTTTTGTGATTGTAAAATTTTATTTTTGTACATAATTTTGTGCCAAATTAGGTTAGATTTTCTGTGGTAATTCTACTTAAGACAATATTAGGACAACTGTCACTTTCGTACTAAACTGTTCATTGTGTAATTTAAGCCAATATTGTAATTTATTTGAAATGTGGACGTGTAATGAGCAATAACTTGAATAAAATCATTGTTAAATTTATCAGTGTTTGATCAAAAATGTGGTTTCTCCCTGTGTGAGTTTTGTTAGTTTCTTGAATGAGACCAAATCAAATGCTGAAAACATTCTTAAAAACAATTTTTTTTTCATTGTTATTGTAATATTTTTTAACATTATTTCATTCTTCATTCTTTTTTTGTAAAATAATCAAACCTCAATAAACTATGGTCAAATATATCAGTGTATAAAGTGGATTAGTTGAGATTTTCTAGATTTTCTTTTAAAAATAAAATTGCAATAAGCTTGAAAAATTAAATGTTTTTTTGGGAAAAGTTTTGGAATTTTGACATTTATACAGAATCACTGTATACTTAATCGAATTTTGCTAAAACCAAAGGCAAAATTCAATAAACACTGAAGAAATTATCTAAATTTAGAAAATAATGTACAGAGCGTTATTAATGAGTAAGGCTCGGATTATATGCACGAAAAAATCGTAAAATATGCGCATATACAGGGTGCGCTAGAACTCGCGCCCCAGAAAAAAAAAAGGTAAGATACCAGGAACATGGAAAAAAATTTAATCTATAAAAATTTCGAAGTTATGAGGGTTTCAAGTTTGCACTTTGACTCTATTTATTTCTGTTGAAAAAATAATTTTCCAAGTTTTTTTGCTATAGGCTATTRAAAGAGGWAACAAGGAAGTTGTATCCTAAATTGTAACTCTGTTCAATGTTATTTGTGGCTTTTATTGGCAAAATTTTTGTCCCTTTAGTAAATAATTGTAAAAAAA
>NW_025400984.1:4744518-4774471 GCF_015345945.1 Tribolium madens
AATTACCGGTTGTTTTCTCTTTAAAATATTTTGTAATCGGATCATTTTTCATAAACTGTCCAATTTTTAACTTGAACTGAAATTTTTAATCAGAAATTAGTGATTTGAAGAAATATGCACAAATATGCAATATTTCCTAAAATATGCACCAAGTTGCCAAAATATGCAAAATATGCATTTTTTATTTGGCTTATTTTAATTAAAAAACATTAGATATACATAGAAAACTTACAATTTTGTTGATATACCTCTTAATAACAAATATGCATTTTGCATATAATCCGAGGGTGATTGATAAGTCGCCTATATTTGATTCGAATTGTTTAAAATATTGAAACTAAAGAATGGCAAGTTGCGTTTCAGTAATAGGTATACTAAAAAAATACTGTAGAAATATTCATGAAATACAGGATGATTCAGTTTGAGAAAAATCATTCTGTATTGAATTGTAATTACAGCGAATTGCAGTTGCAATACCTAATACTATCTATTGAAAATTCTAAAATAATCTAATATAAGAAAAAGTTTTGTTATACAGCGACACAAACTTGTATTTTTCCTGAATTACTCGTACTTAATTTATCTTAATTAAATTCTGTTAAAATCGAGGCAAAATAAAATAACCTGAAAAAACCTTTCCAACATATGTATTTTGAAGTGTTTATTGTTTTTGTAATTCAAATACACTCAATCGGAGCATAAATTACTTAAAAGATCGATAAAAAACCTAATTATCAATAACTTTCACATTATCTTAGAGTCATAACCATTTAATTTACTTATGAATGAATCGATGAAACTCATAATTTACAATTATTGTTGTTGGAACACCCATGGTCATTGAGATTACATCGTAGTTGGTTGATTCAAGGTTAAACATTGTCAAGGTCAAAAATCCTAGACCAAAATTCTTCTCAGGGGTGCTGATTTGGCCCCCCGAGTCTTTGAAACAGCTCTTGTTGGCACTTTACTCGCTGGAGTTTGGTCCAAGGCTACTGCTTCCAAAACCGCTCTAATCATCCCTCTTATATGCTTATTCTGACTTTGCAATTTTTTTTTCTCTTCTTTCATCCCTTGAAACTCTAATTCAACCCTGTTGTAAACAACCCAAAACTTCTCCATGCAGTCCAACAACGCAAACTCCTTCTCGACAATGTCCTCGTGAAAGGGCGAACTTTGGGGCGACTTGACCGAAATCACGACTTTTTTCACCTCTTCAGGGGCACTTTTCGCCGAAGACCTCCGTCTCATCTCCTCTTCCTCCTCCTCATCAATACTCAAATCCAGAGGCTCTTGGGGCACCCATTTGATGATTTTCTCCCGCTCTGTTTCAAATTTCCGACAAGTCGTCGCTAGATTAACAATTTGCGACCCTCGAAGTTGAATTCGTTGCAAAAATTCGATACTTTTATTCGAAATGCGTGTCAGGAAGCGTAATTGTTGCTCATCTTTGGCCACATCTTTGCGGAATTGCTGTCTCACGGCGAAAAAACTCGCCGTTTTTTCTTTGATGCTCGATTTGAGACCGGCGATGTGTTCGGTGCGTCTTGTGGTGAGATTTTCAAAGTGTTGAGTCAGACTTTTGATTTCTTCCTGTAAGAGGGATTCCGGAAATTTGTCGAGGTTTTGTCCGATTTTACCTCTTGGAGTGTTATGCGCTCCTGGTTGAGGGCGATCTCTGCAGCGCTCTCGGCGTCTAAACGTTTCAATTCTGCAAGATGCAGACGTCTTGCGTCCGTTTGGGCAACGTAGGACTTTATTGCTGCGGCTATTTGGCCCCAGAGGGCGGCGCCATGGGCCTCGCGACGCTTTTTGTAAGAGGCCAATTCGATGCGGAACTGCCAAAAGCCAACAATGCAAATTACAAAAAAAGAAAAAGCTATTAAAAAAAAATAGAAAAAAGAGCAATTTAATCGAATTACAATCATTTCTTAAAAATCGAAATATCAAATGTAAAAAAAATACAAGATTACAAAAAATAGTAGCACAATTTTTATAAATTTCTAATTAAAAACTACTTAATTTTGTTGCAGTTTTAAAATTTCTAGATTTTAATTCAAATTTTAAACGTGTTTGTTAAAAAAATGTGTATGTTCGACAGAATGTTGTTAAAAATACCTTTAAATAAATAAATATTACAAAATTATTTCAAGTGTTATTTTTCCTTCAAATTGTTATACGAACTTCTGACTAAGGAGTATTTTGGGTTGCAGCTTCGAAAATATTCGAAAAAATTAAGGGTGTCCGCGACCAACGATTCGAGACGTTAGTATATTGAAAACAAAATTACTCTCTTAATATGCAACAGAATTTCATGTATTATACATCAAAATAAAGGTTTTTTAAATCTACAGGCCGATACGTTGAGATTTTTTTTTTAAATTCAATGCTTTTAAAAAAAGAACAAAAATGCATAAATGGTGAACTTGAAAACAACTTTACTCAGTCATTTTTCAAGTAATCAATTTCGGTTTTTGTAAGATAATTTAAAAGAATATTCTATAGGCCGATGCGTTGGCCTTTTTTTAAAAAAGTCTTTAGTTTTTGAGATATTGTGATTGATGTAAAAGTCACGATATTTAACGGTAGACCTAAAGATTCGTTTTAGGGTTTTGGTATTTATTACAAAATATTAATTCTTAACAMATTCAACAAACACCATGTAATAAAACACTGTTGTTTTTAAATTATTAATAAATATATTTTGCCCAAAAATGCATTCTAGTTCATTGCTTTTACCACTAGAGGCGCTGTCAGGATCGAGGGTCTATACCTGCCCTTGTACCAACCCAAGCAAATAACGGATTATGGTCATCTTTATCATGTAATTAGCATAATAATTTTCAGTTATTATTATTAGAAAACTAGAAGCAGAAACATTTGACGTGAAATGAAAAAACAAKTGAATTTTGTTGGAACTGTACTTCTATCGAATGTCCCGAGTTTAGTAGACCTGACSATTTTTTTTCGAAAAAAATGTGTGTCTTGTGGGGATCTAAGATTATTTATTATCTATGAGAGTTTTAATAAATAGCAACAATAATCAGACAAAATAATTTATTGTACAACAAATTTGCACCTATTATTAATTAAACAAATTTCGCCACGATAGTAACTAAATTGACTTATCCGTTCTGAATAACTATATTTTGGGTATTAAGTACCTAATATAACCATTTTCATACTATTTTATTGGGTCCAGCAAAGACTCATCTTGTTTCGAGAGCGTATACAAAAAAAATATTACTTTTAAACAAATGCTCGCCAGAAGTCCCAAGTCTCAAACAAATATTTTTTTAACGGGGCATCTATGAAAAAAAAATATTGAAGAGATCGTTTTTATTTTAATTTATCGTTGTTCTTCATAAAAAATGATTCGGCCTATCACAATCTTTTTTTATAAGAAATAACTGTAAATGTTAGTTAGTGGTACCCGTAAATGTGGTCAATGTCAAAAAATTGTAATGGAAAACAAGGACACTTTTAAACTAAAAGAAATCATAAATGCCCCTCCAAAGAATATGCATTTTATAGTGCGCATTGTAAATTTGATATTTAGATGTACGGACACGGAATTTTGGACGATTTGTCATTCGGTTGACTTAAAATGTAAAACTGACTTTATGTGAAACTTTTTTTTTTAATTTTTGTAGTTTTTATGCTGACAGCTGAATAAAAATGACAAGAATTCAAAATAAAAAAATAATAATTATGTATTAGGAAATCGACGCCAAAAATAAATTTCAACTAAATCTTTCAAGTTTTAGATCCAAACGTCAATCTTAATGACACTAAAGCGTGGCTTACGTTGATATTTTTTGAACTGACATATCTTGATGTCTAAAATTTTGAGTCCACAATTGCATAAGTTTGTAATTTTTCCGATTGTAAAAATTTTAATTTATGGAATTATGTCTTGTTACTCCATACAAAAATTTAATTTCCATTGAAAATGGAACCTGTGAGCTTTCTAATTAGTAAATATGTACAACCTATCAAGTAGATAGGAATAATTATGATTAGATTTTTTTTTAAGATCCAAAAGTCAAAACAATATTTAGCTTTCTAAGAAATTTCTGGAGCAACTTCCACAAACTCAAAGCATAAAAATATTAGCGAACTGATCTTTTACTTTTATTACAATTTATTACCCTTACTAACCCAACCCCTGAACGCAGGTAAAGACTGAGTTTGGACCCTGCCTAGGGTGTATTGCTGGTTGCTTTTGAAAAAGAATAATAAGTACTGAAAACCGACTTGCCCGTTCACTCCCGGACAGCCTTAAAATTAAGTTTTAGAATTTAGTAATCTAGTCTAAATTTTTTTTTATCGGTTTAAGACTAAAGAATGTAATTAGACAAAAAAAAATTCTCTATTTTTAATTTAATTTTTTTTTCTGTAAAAAAGCATTTTTTGTAGTTGAAAAGCAGTAATGGTAATAATTTTTATGCAGTTAATTTCTTAATATAGGTAAAATAAGTACTTTTCTTTTCATCTTTTCACAATTAACAACTTTTGTCAACAAATTTACTAATCACATTGCACAAGAACAAATAAGTGTAAACAATTCGTTATGATAACAATAATTTTTATTTTGTACTCAATGTTAATGAGTGCTTTAATCAACTAATTTCAGTATTTCAGTTCAATAAAGATTGTTTATCTACTCGTTAAAAACGTGTATAATATTTCGTTTTATTTTGTTCTCACCTACCAGAATTTCTTGAATATAAACCGTAGATAAAATTTACTTTATTTCAGACTACTTTAGTAGAAGACTACTTTATCTACTAAAATTAATTGATAAACGCACTCTTTAACATTGACAACTAATTTTAGTGGATAAAGTAGTCTTTTAACGTCTAGTAAAATAAAGTAATTTTTATCTACTGTTTATATTCTTTATTTTGTACAAGAAATTCTGACAGGTGAGTACAAATAAAATGAAATATTATACACGACGATAAAGATTATTTATCTACTCGTGAAAAACGTCCACTCGTTATTTCGTCACTCGTAAACTTAAGCTTTTCACTCGTAGATAAACAATTTTTTTATCGTCTTGTATAATAAATAACTATTATTTAATTTAAAAAAATCTAAGCAAAATTTTGGAAGCAATGAATCGTATTTTGCCACGCCTTTCTCTTATCTCTTATCTAATCAAATCATCTTCCCGAATTAACGTCAAACCTAATCTATTGACGCATTCTTTCAGAGTAATCACGAAATTATTCCGAAAACAATCTTTTTCGCATGCAAAACGCGATCATGGCGTAACAAAAAGCACGGAAATCCATTTTCAAGAACACTGAATGAAACCTGATTGATAAATTGGTTCTGTGACAATTCAACTCTTTTGTCCATTATTAGCATAATATGCCATAGATCCTATTAAAATAATTAACGAGAACACAAACATCCATCAACTTAAATATAAAAGAAGACCTTAGCACCGATCTAGTTTTAATCTATCAGTCGCAAAAACCGCAATGAAAATAATTTTCGCAATTGCTTTTGTCGTATACTCAGTTGAGGTAAATTGAAATTAAAAAAAAATGCAATGTGTTAAAAAACGAATTTTAGGGCCTCGACTGTGGCATTCATATTAACAAAAACGACGCCCTTAAGGCCACAATTAACAAATGTTTGATCAGCAATAAGACACTTGAGGATTTGTGGGACATGGCCCCCATGTCGTCCGAGTCGGACTCGAGCTCAGAGGAAGTGCCCCCAGTTGGTGAGTAGCCCACTTTGTAAACCAAACCAAAGTGATTTTCCAGATGGCAAAATGTTGCAAAATTTCCGAATCAAACGTGCTAGTGTGAGGTTAACCAACACAGAAGCAACAAACGAGACAACCCCCGAGCCCAAAACTGTCTCAACCGAATCCCAAGCGACCGAAAATTGCATAATTCAGTGCATTTTCGACAATTTGCAAATGACAGACTTGACCGGTTATCCAGTCCATGCAAAAATCCTCGATGGGTTGCTGAAAAACACCACAAATCGGGAATTGAGGGATTTTTTGCAAGACACCACCGACGAGTGCTTCCAACAAATGGATAAGGAAGATACGATGGATCCGTGCTCGTACTCTAACAAATTGGTGACTTGTTTGGCCGAAAAGGGGCGCTCGAATTGTGCCGATTGGCCGGTTGGGGACCTACCTTTCAAACCTTAATTTTTGTTGTTAAATTTTTTAGTGTTAAATAAATAGGTGCATACTGTGCTTGTTAGTTCTTCTTTCTTCTTCAAGTAGCGCTCGAAATCGGCTTTGGCCGCGTCTTTGGCTTGAGAATTTTGGCCGAAAATGACTGTTTGGAGGTGCTCAAGTCTTGCAATGCTATTTTGGACGATTTCGTCGTGTTCTTTGCCACTTGTGGCCAACAACTCCTCGAGATCCTTCTGATACTCCTCCTCCATCACGGCCATATATCTCTCATGTGAAACTAAAATCAATACCGTTAAATTTTGTCATGTCTTACGACCCAACAACCGATTATTTGGTCGATGTGAGTCACATGTGACTGGAAGTTATGACTGTACTGTTCTTCAGCCATCTCCAACTCCTCTAAAAGTTTCATAATTGTCCGATTTTTGTACTCCAAAGTCCGGTCCATAAACTTTTTCATGTGCTAATAAACTTAAATCAAGTGTTGTGCTTATTATTACAACAAACCTCAACATCCTCTCTCATTTCTTTGCATTTATTCAAACGCAAAATCTGGTGCCAGTGTTGGTTGATTTTGGCCAAATTGAGACGCGAGAAGCCATCTTCGCGTTTGATTTTGTGCTGAAACTCAAAATTCTAGCCAAAAACTCCCCAGATTGCAGTTACCTTCATGAAAATCGCAATGAGTTGCTCTTTGCGTCTCCGTGCTTCTTCTTCAATGTCAGCTTTGTGTTGAAGATACCTCGCCCGTTCTTCATCGCTCATTCGCGCTAAACGATTCGCAAGGGATTTTTTCTTGCCACCCATCGTGAACCGGTCTTCACTACTGTTGCAAAATCAAGCTTTCTTCGTCGTCATAGAGTTGTTGATGTTTGTATTGATTAGTCAAAGTGACAAATTCCAAATGAGTGCGTTTAAAGATGATACAGAATACGAGAATTCTACGTACGAATTCCACTTGCAACGAGAGAGAATCAATAAAATATTCGACGAAACTATACAGAAATTGCGACTTTTGGCCCACTTGCCCACTGTGGTTGAAAATGATGGTGAAATCTTGCACAAGTTTCTCTCGGAGACCGAAGCCGATTTTGTTACTCTTGTGTGTCAAGAACAACAACCATTTTCCAGAGAAATGGTCCAAAATCGGTCCGATTTGACACTAATTTGCAACATGTTGGAGCGAATAAACATGCACGATCCAAAGAAGGTGAGTCAACTTGGTGAAAATTTAACCTGACTGTTTTTTCAGGGGACTACATACACTAGTAAGAAGAGTCGAATGTTTTCGGGTCTTGAACACTTTGATACACATGTAGCTTACGCTCTTGATATTGTATTCAAATCAAAGCCTTTAGTGGAGTATATGAAAAGTTTAGAAGATAAAAGTGATTCCCTAATGAACACTTTTATCGACTCCATGGTCAAGTTGAAGAAAATCGTTGAAGAAAGATTAAGCGTTTCAGCATCTGAAGAAATCAAGAGAGAGAACGATCTCAAAACGGCTTACAGATCAAGCATGATGTTATCTGATCTCATCCAGGAACTCGAAGAGTTGCTGGAGAAACAACGACAAGAATTAGGCCGAGAACACGACCGAAAAGAAGAAATTTTACGCGAATTGGCCGAAAAAATTGAAACTCTCAAAGAAAAATCACGGAAAGATATCAACCGTGTTGTCTACGATACTGAAATTGTGATGATGAAAGATTACAATAAGAGTGTGGAACTGCAGGCTGAATTATCAGAAGATGCCAAAGGTGCAACCGAACAGTACAACTCCTTACTTGAGGATCATTTACACCAAGAGAAACTCCTCAGGGCTAAAAGACTCAAAGTTGAAACACAATTAGCGAGTTGGGTTGCAAAATACGATAATGATATTGGGGAAAAACAAGCAGAGTATGACGAGCTAGATGAAATGTAATTAATTGTATCAAGATTTTTATCTTTTATAATTTCTACTTGCAGTTACCAGAAGGAAAAAAGTGAGTTGGATGAGTTGCAAGAAAAGTTCGAAGATCAAGCTGAAGAGTATCATATTCTAATGCGAGAGAAAGAAGAAGAAGAACAGAGAATTTATGAGGAAAAGGCGTGGATCTTTTTACAAAATCGGTCAGCTAGGAGGATACAAAGGGCGTGGAGGGCTTATCGAGCCCGGAAATTGGCTCGAAAAAAAGGGCGAAAATGTGTGTATAAGTCAGCTTTTGATCCTTTCTTACAGTTTTTTTACAGCAAAAAAGAAAGGCGGTAGTGCCGGTAAAAAAGAGAAAAAGGGTCCCAAAGGTACAACTGATGATTAGTGAACAGTGTAAATTTAGCGCTTTCAGATAAGAAGAAAAAGAAGAAGGAGGAAACAAAACCAGTACTGAAAGCTGATCAGGATCCGAATGCTCTTCTCGAGGGAAAATACCGAGAGTCGATTCTTGGTGAAATGAAGTCGACTGAAGGTTTTGATAAGAAGGATGTAATGGTTGATTTAATAAACGATTAATTATAAAAATATATTACAAGTTATTGTTATAAAATTAGTGGGTAATAAAATCGGAATGAGCATTCTTCAGTCTCCTGTATTAGTTTTTGGGGCGTCTCAGAGTGGCAGCTCTTACTTCTAACAAAACTGGTCTTTCTTTAGTACTTGGCATAAAAGAATGGGCTCGTCTGACTCGATCCCCTTCTCGAATTGGTACCACTTGGTACAATCTCGCTTCCATTACCTCTCTTCGATCTTCTGATAGTTTAATTTTATCATGGGCTATTTTCAACTGGACATCCAAAGCTTCCCTCTCTTTTTCCAACTGGGCCAAACGCGACTCCGCCTCTGGAAAAAATAAATTAAAGTCTGGAACGTACCCCAAACCCACTCACCTCGCAACTGACGCTCTTTCTCGCTTTGCAACTCCTCAAACTCCTTTCTTTTGCCACGCTCCTCCTCTAAGAGAATTCGTTGTTCTTCTTGGAGCCGTTCCAATTCTTCTCTTTTTTCCCACTCTTCGGCCAAAACTCGTGCTTGGAGGGCCCGAACAATCTCTTCGTCGCGTTTCGCTTGCGTTTCCTCCTCAAGTAGACGTTCCAATTTCGCCCTCATTTGCTCCAAATCGGTCAATTTTCGCGCTTCTTCTTTCACAACAGCCTCCAACTCCTTTGCTTGTCCTTCAGCGGCTTGTCGAGCACTGCGTTCCTGTTGCAGCTGTGCTCTTGCTCTCATCATTTCCTGAATTCTCCCAGCTCTTTGCATTTTCCTGCGCGCAACTTGAAGTCTTTGGTAACTCTGACACCCTCCTGAATGATCAGCGGCGAGTTGTAGAGCTGAAATCCATTGGACTCGGGTCATGTGGTCCGTGGTGCCCAACTCGAAGCTTCTTTCAGGAGTATGGAGGATAATCCGGTAGCCGGATTTGGCCTCGACTCGACTTCCGGGTTCGATGGGAAGTGACCCACAACGTTCTTTTTCGGAGCGAGTTTTGTAATAACTCAGCTCGGAAGGTCGGAGAACGAACCAATATTCACGCATTGTGGGGAAAATGTAGCCTTTTTTGGTCAAATAACCTTTCTTGATGACGTCTTCGACGAGGGTCTGGTAGATGTCAGTGACGGCTTCCGAAATTGCGAAATTGTCCTTGACTCCGACTAAAGAGCGAGATTCTAAAACTGCAATAAAGGGAGTTAGACGGAAACTTCCCATTGAGATTGACAAGTTGGTGAAATCTTCCTCGTCCCAGGGACATCCCAAAGAGTTCGCCAAAGTTTGGGCAATATTGTAGACTTCAGAAGGGTGCAATAACACCTGATAAGTGTCCTCATTGTGTTGCTCTCGAACTAAATCACCCAAAAGACAAAAGATTCGGAAAATTTGGAAAAGCGATTCATCAGAAAGTATCTTGTTGTCTCTTTGAACAAACTTTTTCCGGCAAACCAGCCAACAAACTTCCGCGATTCGCGCCTCATAATCTCGCAATTCCGCCAAAGGGAGTTTGTTAGGCAGCGAGGAGAAAACTTCTTTTTGCAAATAAAACTTGTACTGGTCGAAGTTCAAAGTGGCTGTGCTTCGGAAATGCTCCAACCCTCTTTCAACCCCATACAAATCCAAAATCGTACCAATATTCGCCGTCAAAACCTACAAAAATATAAATAGAACATATGAATCAGCGCGATAACAACAATTTCAAGCAACCTTGACATACACTTGAGCGCCTGCTTGCCTTATACGGTCAACGCGACCACATGTCTGGCTTAAAGCCCCAAATTCGACTTACCTTAAGTTTGGACTTGTGGACGTATCCCGATTTGTCTTGTTGCAGGGCGTCGAAGGCTTGCCACACACAATTTGTTACGTTTTCGAGAAGCACAGCCATGTTCTCCACTGTTCATATGTGAGTCACTTAAGTCACTACGCCCACGGGATAAACGGGATTTCTTCCTGTCGAGGGCACCGATTTTCAGTGATTAAGATTTGAAAGGCAATGATCCGACTTAAGCGAGATACGCGGAGGTGATTAAGGGGGGGCGAATTGTGTCAATAACTAAGGAAATTACGACAGGGTTATCTTATCGGGCGTTTGGGCTTAAGTTTGACTAGCGCACGTCTCATGAATTTTTTTATTGTTAGTTTAAGTTAAATTAATTAAGTAATTTAAATTCACAAAGAAAAAATTAAAGCGATTTTTTTTAAAGTTTTGATTATGGTGCTATTGCTACTTACAAAAGTGTGAAGTGTTTGAAATGGAAAAAACTATTAGACTGCAAAGAATTTCAAGTACCACTTATATTATAAACAAACTAATAACAATATCAACAAAAAACGCAAGCAGAATGTGTTGGTTTTAAACTTTGATCGAATCCAGTTTAATTTCCACAAAATAAATGAATGCTGTAACGCCTGATATCAGACAACCAGTTATACAAAGCAAAGCAAAAAACATTGTCTAAATATCAACGAAATGGAAATACAAATAAAAACTGAATTGTTTTCTAATTATTGCCACATTGTTGTTTTTACATAAAATTGGGATTAATTAAGTAGTGACCGATAAATTACTGATGTTTCTCTGATTATCTTATTTGTTTAATCAGTACACAAACAAAATGTTGGGATTTTATTGCAGTTTATTTCGGGAAAGTTGATCTATTTTGAGCGTAAATATTGAATAATAACTTAAATTGACTAAAATTATCAGCGTATAATTGCGCTTATAAGAAAATTAATTGTATTATTAATTTTAAATTAGAATCCTTGATTGTAGTATTTTTTGTAAATTGTTTTAAAATAGTTGCACGAATGAATTCAACGCCATGAAAATAAGAATTTCATCAAACTTGACTATTAATTTTTTTAAAGCAGTTTTAAGACACAACGAGTCAGTATATTTTCGAATGTTTATCGGTTTGTTTTTTAGTTTATTAATAAACTTGTTTAATCTTTATTTGAGAAATAAAAACTTTTATTTGTTTTTTTTTATTTTACCTTAATATGTATTTTCATATCAATTAAAAATGTTTATAAAGATTGTTATTTTTCAAATAAAGGTTTCATTTAACTTACCTTAATATTTTCATCAATTAATAATGTTTATTAAATGTTATTGTGTATCAATTTATTTATTTAAAATCTCATAAACTTACAAAAGCTTGAAATGAAAACTTTTAGGCTTGAGGTGTATAGTTAATAGCCTTGAAAAAAGGTCATGATAACACTATCTTTGAAAACATTTAACAATTTTGTAATTAATACATTTTTTCTAAGACTCTGTTTAGCATCATTTTGGGGTTTTTTAGTAATCTAAAAATTAAGCTTTAATTATATCAAAGTTTTTTATGTTTTTTGCTTCTAGAATGGATTTGATCTCGAGAGAAGGTATTTGCTGGAAATTATACCTAATTGTAATTATCATTACCAGATTTTTAAAATAAAGTGATTAGTTTTGTTGAAGTTAACAATTATTTTTTATTTTTTATTTTTTTTCGAAATAGGAGATTTTTTGCAAAACTGGTCATCGTTTGATTACATCATTACAATTCCCAGCCAATTAAATTTCAGCTCACAACCTGTCACCTTGTCCATCACACTTAAGTAAAATTTACTTCCTGTCACATCACACAATACCCTGACAACTTTCATTATCAAGTCCGTCAAAATTTTGCATACCTTAAGGCTACAATTTCTAATCTGCATATATCCAATGATCCTTGCCTCCAATCACTTATCAATTATCATCCACTTACTCGAATTAATATGGGCTAGAGGTTATCAAAGGAGTACCAGAAATCTTCCTATTAATAATTTTGTCCCAAAAATAGAAATTTTGAGGGCTTTTGAAGGGTGAAAGTTACTAGAAAAAAGTTGTTTCGTTAAGGACAGAAGTCGAAAGTTTTATTAAAAATCAAATTCAAAAAGTGACAACACACGCAATAAGTGTTAGAGGTCATGTGGTGGTGCACTGAGCGCTTACAAAATAATTTGACCACAGTTTTAATCGTGCAGTCAACCACTCGGGTTGGAAATTGAACCCTCTGCAAAGTGGGACAAAACATCAAAATGTCGAAAGAGACTTTAGAAATGGGGGATTTGGAGAAAAAAGACGAAAACCAAAAGCAGAAAAATGTTGTAGAAGCGCCAGGTAAGTCAGTCTTAAAAATCAACTAATCTAGTTTGTGAATTTTTAATGGATTTTTTTTCAATATTTGAGCCAATTTCCTGCTTCACTCAAAAGTAGTAAAATTTGTGTCTAATTAAATTCTTGTACAAAAACTCGAAAAAAGTGCGTTTTGCTTGAATAATTACCAAGATAATTAGATTCCTGGTAGTGGTTTTAAGTAGGAATTTATTTTAATTTCCTGAATGGTAAAAATTACTGTATTTGTACTATTTTTAAAAGATGTTTTTATTTTTACGGTCAATTAGACTTGTGATTTTAGTTTATCTACGGATGGAGAGTACACAGCCATAATAAAGGAAAGTTTTCCTTCGAGGAGTTGTTGATTGTTATTTACATTTTTTCAAATTGTAGAATTCCCACTTTAAAATAACTGAATAATTTTGTTGATAACGCAAACGGTGTCACCAATGACTTGACATAAATATCTTTTTAATTTTTGATTTTCAAGAGCAACTAGAGTGCCCATTTCATAAATCCAAACTTAAGATATTTTTCAATACGAATTATATCAATTATATTATTTGAAATGAATTGTCAGTTAAAAAAATGATTACTTTGAGGAAAAAAAACCCTACCGGGAAACATGAAGATTTACAAGTTTTAGTATTTTTCCTCTTTTGATTAGATAATAAATTTTGAACCCAAAATTAACCTTTCTTTACAATTATGTATTTTGATAAATGAGTTACAAAGTTTCAAGGAGAATATCAATACAAAACTTTTGTTTTTCTATTTTGTAAAAGACAAGTAAATTAATATTTGTTATTGTCAAACCGACACGAAAAAACGATAAAATTGTGTCTACAATTACCACAGATGAAATTTTATTAGTTTGTTTCATATTTGAAGGCCACTACTTTTTCCTGGAGTAAAATAAATACAAGTATTACCACAATTCTGCGTCAAATTATGTAACAATTTCTTAGATGGAATAATTAAACCCATCACGGTCAAGGCTAGACTCAAATTTATTTTTGTCTTTTTGATTCCAGACTCTTGTTGTGGAGTGCGACACTTCCAAGTCTTCCTCACCTTCCTCCTCACTTTCATCGCTTATGGCATTAGAGTCAATCTGTCGGTCGCAATTGTGGCAATGACCACGAAAGCCAGCGAGAACCCTGATATTCCAGTAGGTCAAACCCCCTCAAAAAAATATTTTGTAATAATTTTGTAGATTTTCGACTGGCACAACAAAAGTATCATTCTCTCATCGTTCTTCTGGGGGTACATTATACCCCAGGTGGGGGCCGGCCAATTAGCCAAAAAATTCGGCCCCAAATGGTTCCTAGTCGCAACAATGTTCATTTGCTCAATTTTTGGCCTTTTGTTACCAATAATGGCCGAAACGATGGGTTCTGAAGGAGTGATGGCATCGCGAGCCTTGCAAGGCTTCTGTCAAGGCTTTATTTTTCCTTCAATTCACAATTTATTGAGCTATTGGGTTCCAGTTTCCGAGAGATCACGTCTAGGAACATTTGTTTATGCTGGTAACAACACCGAAATTAAATTTTTTTGGACTAAAACTGGTTTCAGGGGGTCCTTTGGGTACTGTGGTTTCCATGATCGTTTCAGGGATAATTTCAGCAAGTTGGTATGGGTGGCCTTTAATTTTCTATGTGTATGGAGTATTGGGGATTCTATGGTCCATAGCCATGGCGATTTTAGGGTCAAATAAACCGTGCGAAAGCAAAATAATTTCAAAAGAGGAACAAGCATACATTGAGACTAGTTTGGGGCATTCTTCCCATCAAAAGGTACGAGTTTTGTGCTCCAATTATGTGATAATCAACTCCATTGTAGCCTTTACCAACTCCTTGGAAAAGCATTTTGACTAGTTTGCCTGTCTGGGCAATCCTCGTAACTCACTGTGGTCAAAATTGGGGTTTTTGGACCCTAATTACCGAAATTCCGTCATATATGAACACAGTGATGCATTTCCAGATTAAATCAGTAAGTGCCACTTGTATAAATCTAGCCAAATCTGACTTAACTCACTTAGAACAGCTACTTAAGTGCCTTGCCCTACTTTGTCTTATGGATCCTCAGCTTCGTCTTCAGCGGGTTTGCAGATTTCCTCATCATCAAAAAATACACTTCGTTGGGAGCCACAAGAAAAATTTTCAACTCGATTGGTCTTGTTTGCCCCGCAATTGCCCTAGTTTTCTTAGGTTTTATGGACGAGGAGCACAAAAACCTAGCTATAGCCCTTCTTGTCATAGCAGTTGGTTTGAACTCGGCGATCTATTCAGGGTTCAACGTCAACCATATGGACATCTCCCCCAACCATTCTGGTACATTAATGGGCATCACTAATTGTGTTTCAAACATTTTTTCACTATTGGCACCGCTTTTTGTCCAAGTTGTTGTAACAGATGAGGTTTGTTTTTGCAAAGTTTTAAATTGTAATTAAAATTTGGAGTTGCAGAAGAACACGTTGCAATGGCAGGTGGTGTTTGGGGTTGCGTCAGCCATTTATGTCGTTAGCAACTTTGTGTTTGTTTTCTGCGGAAGTGGGGAAATTCAAGAGTGGAATAATGAAGGAAAGGAAGAGAGTGAGCAGGTTTAACTAGGTTCAATTTGCAACAAAATTTTGCTGTGATAATATTAGTGTTATTGTGAAATATATTATAAATAAATGAATGTCACTTAGTTTTTTTCCATTTCCAACAAATTATTTGATAAAAAAGCTCATAAATCGGCAATTTTTAAAAGCAATATTAAAAAAAATTATTTATCACAAAAACAGATAGTTATATTTTTTACCTGTTTCGATAAGCTTTATTCTGCAAATTTGGTCAACTAGGTTGTAGCTCTAGTAAGTTTCCAATTTTCCTTGAAATGTCTCCACAAAAAATGTAGTATCAAACAATAGACCAAATCGTGATTATTTTAGCCGCCTTGCATGCCCGACAACTGATCACAATGAGAAAATCCTTTATCATTTTCAATGACTCTCATTCTGCAAAAATGTATTAGCACAGATTAGTTTTTATCTACAAGTATTTTGCTTGTTATAAACTCCACGCGATCAATTGTTCATGAAACTCCACCAAACATGACACAAACAGATTTAGAAAAGGCCCCAGAACCACAATTTCCAAAACCCAGTAAGTAGGATTAAAAATAAAAATAAAAAATTCTACAAAAAATTTTCAGAGCAATGGTTTGGTGTTCGTCACATCCAATTCGTGATCTTATTCTTCGCCACGATTATCGCTTATGGGATTAGGACCAACATGTCGGTTGGGATTATAGCGATGATGGAGAAAGACCCCCCAGATCCCAGCATTCCCGTAAAACACTGAAAAATAGCTAAATTCAGAACTTGAATCTAAATTTCAGACGTACCCAGACTGGACTCAGAAAGAAACCATTCTTTCGGCTTTTTTTTGGGGATATGTCATCCCCCAAATCGGTGCCGGTGCTGTGGTAAAAAAATTCGGCCCTAAATGGTTTCTGGCAGTCACAACAGCCATTAATTCCCTTTTTACGCTTTTAATCCCAGTCATGGCTGAAAATTTGGGCGAGAATGGGGTCATAGCATGTCGGATTATTCAAGGCTTGAACCAAGGTTTTCTCTTTCCGTCTTTACACACACTTCTTGGAAAATGGACTCCGTTGGCTGAGCGTTCACAAGTTGCCAGTTTTGTGTACACTGGGGGTCCTCTAGGTACTGTTATTTCCCTCCCAGTGACTGGAGCTTTTGCCGGTTCGAAGTTAGGATGGCCTGGTGCGTTTTATCTTTATGGGAGTTTGGGACTGGTTTGGACTGTTTTATGGGGGTTTATTGGGGCTGATAGCCCGAGCAAACATGGGGGGATTTCAAAGGAGGAGAGAGAGTATATAGAAGGTGCAAGTATAACCAGTGAAGAGAAAAAAGAGTTAAAAACACCTTGGAAGTCCATATTCACTTCGGCGCCTTTTATTGCTATTTTAGTAGCCCATTCTGGGCAAAACTGGGGTTTTTGGACTTTACTGACCGAGACTCCATCTTATTTGAGCGAAATTATGCAGTACGATATTAAGGATGTAAGTCCAAAAACTTTTCGTTTCTTAAAAGTTGTTATCTTTTTTCTTAACAGAATAGTCTCCTGTCAGCATTACCTTACCTCGTTCTGTGGCTTCTAAGCTTTGTTTTTAGCCCACTTGCCGATTATTTAATCGTCCGTAAATATTTATCGATAGGAAACGTTCGAAAACTTTTCAATACTATTGGTATGTTATTTCCTCAATTTAAGTAACAAAAATCAATCATTTTTATTTAGGGTTGATTATCCCAGCCATCGCATTGGTAGCCCTAGGCTTTGTTGATTCATCCCAAAAAGATTTAGCTCTAGTCTTACTAGTACTAGCTGTAGGTTTTAATGCAGCTGTATATAGTGGTTTTAACGTAAATCATATTGATTTGTCCCCGAACCATGCAGGAATTCTTATGGGAATTACGAATAGTTTGTCAAATATTTTCTCAATCATTGCACCATTAGCCATAAAAGCAATTCCATACGAACAGGTAAGTTTAAACGTCTTGTAAAAAAAATAAAATGATTGTTTTGAAGAGTGACCCAATTTTGTGGAGATATGCGTTTTGTATATCAGCAGGCATTTATGTCGCCGCTGATATTTTTTACGTTATTTGTGCTTCCGGAGAAGTGCAACCGTGGAATACTGAGGGGGAAGGTGATTATTCATTTCTATGTTTCAGTATTTTGATTTTTGATTTTAGATGAAGTTGTGGAAGAAGTTCAGAAGGATGCCTTATAAAGCATAAATTGTGAATTATTTATTGTGTTTTGACATCTGTTGTAAAGATGAAATACAAATTTTTAAAACTAGTTTTAATTTTATTTATTTAAATAAAAACAAAAAAAAATTATAACAATAATTATTGTTATCATTTATAATTGATAACTCAGTGTCATCATCAGACTTTGGCAAATTGATGTCGCAGGAATAGGCAACCAGTGCGTTCGGCTAAAGGCAGATTTTAATATAAATAATTATTATAGTTACTATAATAATTATTATAATTACTAAATAATTATAAATTATTACAATTACAAAGTAATTATAAATTATTATAATTACTAAATAATTATTATAGTTACTATAATACAGTGCGATCGAAAAGTCTGTCTATCAAGCAAGCGTAGAAATTTAAAACGTATGTCTGTGGAAGATAAAATGTCACAATGACAAATGAGAAATGTCAAAATATTTTTATGTGAATTATGACAGGAAACCGTGGTGAACGATTTTTATGAATAAACACCAACAAAATTTTATTTTAGTTTGTTTTGAGACGTTTCATAGAATAATTCAATTTAATTAGCAGAATGTTTAAATTTTTATAAAATAATTTTTTGACAATCTAGATAACATACGAACTGCCATGCAACATACGTCTTCAACTTGGACGTCTACTTGATAGAAAGACTTTTTGATCGCACTGTAGAATAATACACTGTGAAATCAATTGGTTTATTTTTCATTAATTAGTGTGAATAAATTTGTGAATAATAAGCTAATATGGACCCAAAAAGGCGACGCGACGGCTACAGCTAGTCGCAGCGGTTGCGCAGTAGGCTCGTGACATCAATTTGCCTTACTCTGGTCATCATTTATCTAATCTAAAGATAATAGTTACAGAAACTTGAAAAAATAATTAGTTGCATCAAAATTATTGCACCTGGAAATTTTTCGCCAATCAACAACAATATTGTGTTCCTTGAAATTTTTCCTCACGCTGATTTAATCTTGACCTCTCTAACAAAGTACCAAATACGATAAAAAATCAATTGAAATGCAAATTGCATGCGTTCAATAATTGATTAGATGTTATCAAAACAATGACATATAAGAAACCTCAAAGGGGTAATTCTCCAGTCAAAGTGGTTACGTTCGTAGTAAAAACCAAGGATGTCGGAAATTAAAATCAACCTCGAACATTCTAAACCAAAACCAAGTAGCAAATTAGTAAAAAATAGTAAAAACCAAAATGATTTCTAAATTTTGTAGAAAAAATGATCGGATTTCGACATTTCCAATTCGTTTTGTTGTTTTTGATCCAATTTGTGTTTTTCGGAATGCGAACATCCCTGTCAGTGGCTATAATTTCAATGACTGAAGAGTCACCCCCAAGTAATAGTATTTCCGTAAGTACCACTAGACGCACCCACCCAATACGTTTAAAACCCATTTTTAGACATACCCACAATGGGACAATACGGACACAATTTTATCATCTTTTTTTTGGGGGTACATAATCCCACAAGTCGTCGCAGGCCAACTTAGCGAACGATACGGACCCAAATGGTTCTTTGTTGTCACTATGATAGCAGGTTCGATTATCAACATTGCAATACCAACAATGGCTCAAATTTTGGGTTCCACTGGAGTCATAATATGTCGGGTACTTCAAGGCATATGTCAAGCATTTATGTACCCAGGAACCCATAATCTCCTAAGTCAATGGACGCCTGTTTTTGAAAGATCATTAGTGGCAAATTTTGTGTATGGAGGTGCGTCTTTGGGAATTGCAGTTTGTATGCCTGTTACTGGGGCTATTTCTGGATCCGAAATGGGGTGGCCAGTTGCGTTTTACATCTATGGGGGTTTGGGAATTGCTACAGCAATAATTTTTATCATTTGGGGCGAAAACTCGCCTTCAGATTCCACGAAAATATCAAAAGATGAGCAGAAATACATCGAGGCTAATACTGATATTAGTTCGGGAAAAAAATTCCCAACTCCCTGGAAATCAATCCTGAGGTCAGTACCAGTGTATGCAATGCTGGTAGCTGGGATATCGCAGTGTTGGGGTTGTTTTACCCTTTTAACAGAAATACCAACTTACTTGAGCAATATCATGAATTTTGATATAAATTCAGTGAGTACTAAAATATCGAGTTTTGCTAGTTTTGAGTCCAAATTTTTAGAACAGTCAATTATCAGCACTGCCCTACTTTGCTCAATTTTTCGTCGGACTTTTCATCTCCCCCTTAGCCGACTTCATAGCAGCCAAAAACATCGTTACTATTTCAACTTCTCGCAAAATTTTCAACTCTTTGGCGTCATATTTGCCAGCTGCGGCGTTGATTTATTTGGCTTTTTTGGAAAATTTTGAGACTAATCTGGTGATCACGCTTTTGGTAATTACAGTTAGTACTTCACAATTTGCCCAGTCAGGATATTGGATCAATTTAATCGACATTGCCCCAAACCATTCGGCAACACTTCTTGGAATGGTCAACGGTACTAACAATATTTTTTCGCTGTTGGCACCACTAACTGTGGGATTTCTTGGCAGTGATAAGGTGCAAAATTGATAGAGTTAAACGTAAACTAACTAGAGTTTCAGAAAGACCCGATTTTGTGGAGAAAAGTTTTCCTGCTGGCAGCAGTAATTTATGCTGTTTGTGGTACTTTCTATGTGATTTTTACGTCAGCTGAGGTGCAAAAGTGGAACAACATTGAAGAAGATGATGAAGAATCTGATAAAGGATCTGTTATAATTGAAAAAGAAAAAAAGACTGAATTTTTACCAAAATGTTAATTTTTGTATGTTAATAAAAATGATAAAAAAAATTGTTTTTTGTTACCTTTGAACATCATCAAGTCATCAAATGTTGATTGTAAAAACAATGGAGTTTTATCAAAAACATAAATTACCAATAACTTACCGAAAACAATTATTTTATTAAGTTGAGATTAGATCATAAAAGTAGTACTTTTGCGTCTTTGGCATATAAAGCAGAATGTTAATGATCTGAGATTTTTGGCACATTTTTTGGAATTTTTTAATGTGACCTTGCCTTAACCACTCATCTTAAGTACCGCTCTTGATAAAAACAATTCTAATTCATAATACCAACAATTGCAAGTGATTAGATATAATAATCCTTTAAATTAAAAGACCAAAACGTTTTACATCATCATCAGTTCCGATAATTAATTTGTTAGTGATTTCAAATTGATCAAAATGTCAGAAGTCAAAGTTAAAATACAAGATGAACCACCAAGACCCAGTAACATACCCCAATTTTCTAAAAACAAAATTAAAAATTTTTTTTAGGAAAATTAATCGGAGTACGACATTTACAGTACGTTTTACTATTCCTCTCACTTTTGATTTATTTCGGCATGCGAATATCCCTCTCAGTGTCCATAATTTCAATGACTGATGACTTACCTCCAGATCCCAACATTCCCGTAAGTACCACCAAACACACCCATCACAATTAACCCCCCACCAGACGTATCCAGAATGGGACAACACCGACACAATCCAATCATCATTTTTCTGGACTTACACACTCCCCCAAGTATTTGCCGGCCAACTAAGCGAGTATTTTGGCCCCAAATGGTTCCTGGTTAGTACCATGATCCTGACGTCAATTGTCAACATTGCTATCCCACCCATGGCTGCACTAATGGGCTCAACGGGAGTCATTATCTGTCGTCTACTACAAGGAGTATTGCAGAGCGTTTTATACCCCTCAGTTCACTACTTGATAAGTCGGTGGTCACCCCTTTATGAAAGATCAAGAGTTTCAAATTTTGTCTACGGGGGTGAAGTGCTAGGAACGGCAGTTTCTATGTCACTGACAGGGGTAATTTGTGGGTCAAACTGGGGGTGGCCTGCATCATTTTACGGCTATGGAGGAGTCGGGGTTGGTTTTGCAATCATTTTTGCCATTTTTGCCGAAAATTCACCCTCTTCTCATAAAGGGATAACAGAGGAAGAAAGGGATTACATAGAAAGCAGCAATTCGATCAATGTGGAAAAGGTATTTGGCAAATTAGCTTTACAGTGTTGACAGTTTTTTTGTTGACAGAGGGTACCAACACCATGGTGGTCAATTGTGACTTCTCTACCAGTATGGGCGATTGTGATTGCCGGTATCGCCCAGTGTTTTGGTAGTTTTGCTCTAGTGACTGAAATACCCAGCTACATGGACAATATTATGAACTACGATATTAATTCAGTACGAAATTTTATTACTTTTGATAATTTTTAACGATAAGTTTACAGAACAGTCAATTGTCAGCACTTCCATACGTCATCAATTTTTTCCTTGGGCTTGCCGTCTCACCTCTGGCCGATTTAATCGCAAAACGAAAGATTGTCACTATTAGTGTTTCACGAAAAATATTTAACTCTCTCGCGTCAGTTTTACCATCCATAGGATTAATTTATTTAGCTTTTTTGACCAATTATGATAGAACCTTAGTAACGGTACTCCTTATTATATCAGTTAGTACTTCGACGTTTTGTCAATCTGGGTACTTGATAAATGTGGTAGATGTGGCCCCAAACCATTCTGGAACACTTTTCGGAATTGTCAATGGTATTAACAATGTTTTCTCCATGTTGGCACCTTTAAGTATAACATTCTTTGGTACTAATAAAGTAGGTAAAGTAGTACCAAAAATCGTGTAATTAATACATGATTTTCAGAAAGACCCAAATTTGTGGAAAAATTTTTTCCTGCTTTCGGCGGGAATCTACCTAGGCTGTGGTCTGTTTTACTGCCTGTTTGCCTCAGCTGAGGTACAAAGTTGGAACGATGAAAAGGAGGAAGAATCTGATAAGCCAAAAATTGAAAAGACTGATTCAAGTATTAAATAAGTTTCTGTACTGTAGTAAATAACAAATAAAGTTGTTTAAAAATGATCGATTTGTTTATTGTTTGAAGTTTAAGACGATAAAATTGTGGATTTTGTTTTAATATTTTACGTTTGAATAGTGTAGATGAGAAAATAAAACAATTATGAATTTTATTGATCATTGTGTTTTACATGTCAGAAGATTAAAACTAATAAAAGCAGATTTGTAAAATTCCTTTAAATTAAGAGATAATTTAATTACACAACGCGATTAGATAAAATAACAAACATTCAGTAGTGATAGTTTCTTCGTGATCTCGAAAGTAAAATGTTGGAGCAAAAAAATGAGATTTTATCCCTTCAAATCAGCGATTCTCCCCAAAAACCAAGTAATTATGTTTGAAATTCTAACACTTGTAACTAACCCAAATTTTAGAAAATTTCATCGGAGTCAGACACTTCCAATTCGTTCTAATGTTCTTCTCAATTCTGATTTCATTCGCTATAAGAACCTCTTTATCAGTTTCAATCATTTCAATGACGGCTAAAACACCTCCTGGGTCTAGTATACCGGTAAGTACCTAATTTCGTAATTAGTCCCTTGTTATTGCAATTTTTTTAGACTTATCCTGAATGGAACAATGTTGATATAATCCTCTCCTCCTTTTTTTGGGGCTACATAATCCCCCAAGTCGGTGCTGGCCAACTAAGCGAATTTTTTGGCCCTAAATGGTTTCTAGTCACTACCATGATCATCAGTTCTCTTGCCAACATTGCCATACCGCCTTTGGCTGCCACTTTAGGCCCTTCTGGAGTTATCACATGTCGTGTAATTCAAGGTCTAACTCAAGGTTTTCTCTACCCTTCAATCCTGAATCTTATAAGCCGGTGGGCCCCTTTATGTGAAAGGGCCCGAGTTTCAAATTTCGTCTACGGGAGTAATAGTCTAGGAATGGCAATTGCCATGCCACTAACCGGGGTTATAGCCGGCTCAAATTTAGGTTGGCCAGTTGCGTTTTACATGTTCGGGGGTTTAGGGATCGTTTGGGCTGTTGTTTTTGCAATTTTTGCCCAAAATTCACCCTCGGACCATAAGGGAATTTCAGAGGAGGAAAAATCGTACATAATGAGGAATACTTTTGTGACTACTAAACAGAAAAAAGTGCCAACTCCGTGGTTAAAAATTGTAACGTCACTACCGGTTTGGGCTGTTTTATTGGCTTCCATAGCCCAGTGTTTCGGTTATTTTACCCTAATGGCCGAAATGCCAACTTACATGAGCAACATGTTGAAATTTGATATCAATTCTGTAAGTTTAATTACACCTAATTATTAATTATAATTGGAATTTTGTAGCACAGTGAATTGGCTGCATTGCCATACTTGGGTAACTTTTTTTTGGGCCTTTTTGTGTCACCTTTAGCCGACTTGCTTGTAACGAAAAAAATCTGTACGATTAGTACAGTGAGAAAAATTTTCAATGGCTTAGCCACTTTTGTTCCTGGTGCTGCTTTAATTTATCTCGCATTTCTTGAAAATTTTTCAGAAGTTGTGGTAACAACACTTTTAGTCATAGCTTGCAGTTTCTCATCTTTTATTTACTCGGGTTATATTGTGAATATTATAGACTTTGCCCCTAATCATTCTGGGACAATTATGGGGGTGGCTAATTGCATCGGGAATATTTTTTCGATTTTAGGGCCAATAACTGTGGGGATCTTTGGCGATGATAAAGTAAGAACAATAAAAGTGTGATAAAAAAGTTTACTTATTGTTTCAGAATGACCCCCTTTTGTGGAGAAAAGTTTTTCTTCTAGCTGCTGGAATTTACGGCACCTGTGGCTTGTTTTATGTCATTTTTGCATCGGCAGAAGTGCAGAGTTGGAATGATGCAAAAGAAGAAGAAAACGATAAAAACGAAAAAGTTTAATTTATTAATTATTTCTCAGCAATTGTGATTAATACGAAATGAAAGAAATTGTTCGTCGAACGTAGCGAGTGATAGGCAGTAGTTCAATACACTATTTTTTCTACAAAATAGTAAGAGACGTAATTATTTGAACATGCAAGTATTTGAAAATAATGTTGATAAAATATTAAATATAAGGCTCCATAAACGTAGAAATAAAGTTTTTGTGTAATTTTTGTACAAAATTATGTAAAAAATGCTGAAGTAAATAACTACAACCAAAAAAATAAATCTTCCTTAATTATATCTTATCCTCCTGTTATCTGTATTGTGTTGTTTGTAAACACATTTAAATAATAAATACTTGATATTTTTTATCTAACTATTCAAACCCTTTAAACATCAAGTTTTTCGTTCGATTAAATGTTTCGAGCCATAATCAAAATAAATTTTATTTGCTTTTTGGTAATTAAAAAAAAACAAGTTCATATACAAAATATTTTAATTACGAAAAGTGTCACATCAAAAATACAAATATTGAATAAAATTAAAAAACTATACTTTGATGGGCCGTAGGTAACGAAAAATAACAAATAACTGTTGAATTATTAAAACCTGGTGTAATTTTACATTTTCACGGTCACTTTTAGTGCCATAAATTTTATTTTTTTTTGTAATCTAATCTGCAGTTCAAAATTTGCATTGATGGGTGATGAATTGTGCAAATTATTTTGTTGTGTCATTACAACAATATTAATGGGCCAACTTTAATTGTTTTAATGGATAATTTGATTTATCAGTGAATCTACACAGTAGACAGTTTAATAGTGAGTAATAGGTAATGCTGTTTAATCTAGGACTTTTATCATTTGCTAAAATTTTAAGACTTTGGTCTTTTTATTATATTTAAAAAAGTTTTAAAATATTCAAAAAGTACCAACAAAAAAAACTTGATTTGTTCTACTACTGAAACTATGGTAGCGCAATTAAATTAAAAAGAAAACTATGATGGAAATTAAAGTTCTTTAATTATTGTTGGGAGGAAAATTCTACGTAAGGAACCCAAAATACAAAAAACTGCTTACAGTTTTTAATTTTCTTGCCATGACAATAACAATAAAAATCAAAAATATTGTCAAAGTCTAGTTTGATGTTTTATCTTAAAGATGCATTTGATGGATTTTATAAAAACTTGGTATACAGTAAAACCTCCCTTAACGGACACCTCTAGATAGCGGACACCTCTTGATAACGGACATTTTTGTAGGAACGTATCATTTACCATAAATGCCATATAAATTTACCTCTTACAACGGACAGACCGACAGAGAGATTTACTTTAAAACAGATACTAAAGTCTATTCTAAAGGAGGTACGAACATAAACACTCCGCCACTGGCGCCGAGTTCACTGTTACGATCATGGAATTTGTAAAATAAAATGGAACTGCCATTTGGTCTTCAAAAATGCAACCAGTAGTTAAATGTTTTTGTTGCATTACCACCTATAGTTACCCACTTCAATAATAAGTAATATAAATGAACAGTTTTAGTTTTATCAGTAAATATAAACTGTTTTATAAATGAACTTTTATACCTATAAGATTCAATGACATTAATGAGTTGCAGAATATAGAATAACCCTAAGAAAAACTTATCAGTTAAAGTAATGAGCTTCAAAAACAATCAAAAAAACTTTTGGTCTAAACAAACAAAAATTAACGATTTTTTTTAAATACAAATGTTTTTGTCAAATTTTTTTGTAATGCTTTTAATTTCTCAATTTTTGTATTTTTGTTATTTTATTTTGTTATTTTGAACAAAAAGCTTTTCAATTTTTATCAATTTTGCACACCTTCCATTAAGAGACACCTCTCCACAATGGACAATTAAAGATTCCGCATCGGTGTCCGTTGTTGAGAGGTTTTACTGTATTACTTTCTCAAAGATACCCTTGCATCAAAACAAGTGCGATCAGGCCCCTCTTAACAAATAATGTTTTTGTACTTTGGATAAGATCAAGTCAAGTCAAGTACTCCTCATAGAAAAAAGAATTAAAAAACATGCAAATTTTCTGTTTGTAGCGATTAGATTACATCTTCTCATTTGTAATAAAAGACAGAACTTGAGATAAATTTTTGCAATTGCCACAAAATGTCAGACTCTAAAATTGCAATCCCTAATGCCAAACCAAAATCAAGTAAATACTTTTATATTTTCAAAACCAAATAAATAAACTAAAATTTTAGAACTTTTCGGGACCAGACATGTCCAAATCGGATTGATGTTTGTTTCAATAATTATTTTCTACGCTCAGAGGACCTCTTTATCGGTTGCTATCATCGCAATGACCGAGGAAACGCCCCCAGATCCTAGCATACCCGTAAGTACCAAAGTGACTATTTTTTTTTTGATAATTTTTTATTAGACGTACCCAAAATGGGACAATACTGACATAATCTTGTCGTCGTTTTTTTGGGGATACATTGTCCCCCAAGTCGGTGCCGGCCAACTGGGGGAATATTTTGGTCCCAAATGGTTCTTGTTCACCACTATGACCATTGGTTCAGTTTTTAACATCTTGGTACCAACAATGGCCAAGCTGATGGGACCCACGGGAGTCATAATATGTCGAGTAGTACAAGGCCTCAACCAGGGCTTTCTCTACCCATCGACAAATAATTTGATAAGCAAATGGACTCCACTGTATGAGAGATCAAGAGTAGCGAGTTTTGTGTTCGGGGGGTCAAATATCGGTATTGTCTTATCTATGATTTTTACGGGAGCTCTTTCGGGGTCTACTTGGGGGTGGCCTTCAGCGTTTTACATCTATGGAGCGCTTGGTATTGTATGGGCTTGCATTTTTGCATTTTTTGTGGCCAACTCGCCGGCACTCCACCGTAGTATTTCAGACGAAGAAAGAGAATATATCGAAAGCAGTAATTCGTGTAATACCAGTGAAAATAAAGTAAAAACAATGAATTGTATTAATGGCCATTTTGCATTATTTTTTTTTTTAGAAAGTACCTACACCATGGCGAAAAATTGCAACATCGTTGCCCATTTGGGCAGTTTTAATTACATCCTGTGGCGGAAGCTGGGGCGGGTTCACCCTTTTGACTGAAATCCCCAGCTACATGAGTAGTATTATGGGTTTCGACATCAATTCTGTAAGTGGTACCACTTATTGCAGCCGGTTTCTAGTATCTATTACTGTAATAATTTCAGAATAGTCAATTATCGGCTCTTCCTTACATTGCCATGTTTCTAGTAGCCATGGCAAGTGCCCCACTCGCCGATAAATTAATTTCGAATAAAATTTTTACAATTGGAACCACTCGAAAAATTTTCAATTCATTGGGTACTCTAATCCCGGCAATAGCGTTATTTAGCCTTGGTCTTATCGACAGTTCGCAGAAAGACTTAGGTACTGCTTTACTAGTTCTTGCTGTCGGTGCTTGTGGTTTTGTATATTCTGGGTATATGGTAAATTTAGTGGACCTGGCACCCAACCATGCTGGAACGTTATTGGGTATTACCAATGGTACGTCTACAATTTTCTCGATTTTGGGGCCATTATCGGTGCAATTCCTCGGCAGTGATAAGGTAAAACGTAATTTAAAAATGTAATAACAAATTTCATATCTGTACTTAATTTTAGAAAGATCCAATTTTGTGGAGGAAAGTGTTTTGGCTAGCTGCTGGAATTTACGTGGGTTGTGGTTTGTTCTATGCAATATTTTGTTCAGGGGAATTACAAGAGTGGAATGGCGAGGAAAAGGAAGAAGGGAGAAAAGAATCTAACAAATGTGAGAGTGAAAATAAAGAAAAAAGCCCTGTATAAATAAAAAACATATTTTATCATAATGATAAAATGAAAAGACAGACATTATAATAATGTTTTATTCATTTTTTGTAATAAAATAATACAAAATCATAAATTTGGGTTTCAATTTAGTTCCCAAAATAATCAAATAATTTATTTTTAATTTATGTTATATCCTCAAAATTTGTGCAACTAGTCAAGTAGGAGAAAAAAAAAACTGTTAAACGTCATTCGCTGTCGTTATTTGAAGCAATGATAACTGTAATTTATACTTATTTTTACCTTGCATTACAAAAGTCAAGTTAAAAACTTTTAAAGTGAAAAATTTTATATTTTTACAATTTTGTATACAATTATTTTCGATGTTGTCATAACTTCAGAAGCTTCACAAATTTTTACTTTTTTATTTTGTAAATTGTGGCAAAACTGTACCTCAATAGTATACTACATAACAAGCACGGAAAGTGCACAAGTGAGGAGTCTTATGCACGAGGCATCAGCAAAATAAGAAAAAGAAAGTGCATAAAAACATAAAAACTTTTTTTCTATTTCAGTGTCACTCTGGGCATTTTGTGCCGCATACGTCAAATGACAAAAATTAACGATGTAGGTGCACATACAACTTTCCTCCTAACAGATTAAATTAATGAGTGATACATAATGTTAAAAAAAATTGTCAAATAATGTCAAATAGTTTGTCAAAATATTCCGTTTATTCAATTGAAATTTTAAGAGTAAAAATCGGTATGTGTTTATGTCAAAAAACACTCAAAAAAATTCAAATTATTTAATTCCAGTTTATATTTCCAGTTTTTAAGAGTAAAAATCGGTATTTCATACAGGCTGTGCCAGCGAGTTAAAAAAAGTCCATTGGTGACCTTTAAATGGTAGAACTATAAAAAAAAAGTATAAGACATTGATAGATGCTAATCTAGTGCATCACCTAAAATTATTTTCAACCATGCAGCACGTCCCAAAAATAAGTTACGATACAAACTTGTGTTTTTTTTAATGAAACACCGGTTGTTTCTTTGCATTTTTGGATGTAGCCTTTTAAAACAATGTTTTAAACGATAAACTTTTGTTAGTCGATTTCGCTTAGTTTTAGAAATAGGACGGTTTTTTTGACGAAAACACAAAAACAAAGACAGCTAGAACAAATTTTTTCTTACTTCGGCAAAGAAGAAAGTACAGAACTTAAAACTGTAGCAATTTTTTAGTTGTTGTTTAGTTATGCATTTGTAAAGATTAATAAATTAAGAAGTTTGTTTAAACTTAAATAACTTTAAAAAAGTAAATGAAACACCCTATTTTGTATTTTTGCATCTAATAGATTGATAAATTGTCTATATAAAAAAATAAACTTTCAATGTCTAGAATTGATAAAAGAAAAGATATTTAAAATTCAATATTAATTGTAGCTACAATGCCTAACAATATTGGAGCATTGTTGATAGGTACTACGGCAACCATAGTAATCCCACCATGAATCACTTATCTGTTGATTTGTCCAGAGATTGTAAAAGTCGTTATAAATACTGAAATTTGAATTATTTTGTTGTAAAAATAAAGAATAATGTAACACAAATGTGATTATTAAGTGATATTTCACTTTTTGACTACTGAAACAATAGTAATTATTTTTTTAATGTTTAACGTTAAATATCTTTTTAGTTAGTGATTATAAACACTTAAAAGTAAAAAAAATTAGAAAGACAATGTAATAATCTTTTAAAAGCAAAAACAGTAAATAGGTTGTTCCATTTATTTTTTTAAGTTATT
>NW_025400984.1:4776229-4778064 GCF_015345945.1 Tribolium madens
GGGTGGCCTTCAGCGTTTTACATCTATGGAGCGCTTGGTATTGTATGGGCTTGCATTTTTGCATTTTTTGTGGCCAACTCGCCGGCACTCCACCGCAGTATTTCGGACGAAGAACGAGAATATATCGAAAGTAGTAATTCTTATAGTACCAGTGAAAACAAGGTAAAAACAACGAAATTGTATTTATGGTCATTTTGCTTAATTTTGTTTAGAAAGTACCAACGCCGTGGCGAAAAATTGCAACATCGGTGCCCGTTTGGGCGGTTTTGGTACTGTCCTGTGGCATAAGTTGGGGCGGTTTTACCCTTTTGACTGAAATCCCCAGCTACATGAGTAATATTATGGGTTTCGATATCAATTCTGTAAGTGGTACCATTTGCTAGGTCTTGTATCTTACTAATAATTTTAGAATAGTCAATTATCAGCCCTACCTTACGTCGCCATGTTTTTAATAGGTCTGGCAAGTGCTCCAGTCGCCGATAGACTAATTTCGAAAAAAATCTTTACAATTGGAACCACTAGAAAAATTTTCAGTTTTTTGGGTACTCTAATTCCGGCAGTAGCTTTATTTAGCCTTGGCCTTATCGACAGTTCGCAGAAAGACTTAGGTACCGTTTTACTAATTCTTGCTGTCGGTTCTACTGGTTTAGGATACTCCGGGTGTATGGTAAATTTAGTAGACTTGGCACCTAATCATGCTGGAACCTTGTTGGGTATTACCAATTGTACGGCTACGATCTTTTCGATTTTGGGGCCGTTATCGGTCCAATTTTTTGGCAGTGATAAGGTAAAACGTAATTAGAAAAAGTAATAACAATTTTATATTTGCAATTTTAGAAAGATCCGATTTTGTGGAGGAAAGTGTTTTGGGTAGCTGCTGGGATTTACATCGGTTGTGGTATATTCTATGCGATATTTTGTTCAGGGGAATTACAAGAATGGAATGGCGGGGAAGAAAAAGAAGAGCAAAAATCTAACAAGGGTGAAAGTGAAAATAAAGAAAAAAGTCATGTAGGAGTTTAAAATAATTCTGCTCGTCAGGAAATAAAGTGACGCTTTATTTCCGCATTTGTGACTAATAATCTGGTACTGTATTCCCTCGAGAATAAAATAAATGAAATACCGATTTAAAAATAAACTGAAATTGAATCAATTGAATTTTTTGAGTATTTTTTTGACATAAACAAACCCCTCGATAGCGATTTTTCCTCTTAAAAATTGAAACTGAAATTGAATAATCTGAATATTCCCTACATTCCGAAATTTTAATTTTTTTATTTAAAAAAGTACAAAGTAGAAAAAATACTGTATGATATCTAGTTTCTAAGGAATTTTGTCGCACTTACTGCTTTATGACCCGTGCATCCGACAAAATGCTTCTTATAAAACTCATAATATACTAATTTATTAATTTTTATAATAAAATAACATAAAACCACAAATTTAGGCTTTAATTTAGTAAACCAAAATTATAAACTGCCATACATCAAAATATTCATTTTTACCTGATTCATGTTAGATGCTCAAAATTTCTGCAACTATTAAAATAAGAGGAAAAAACTGTTACTTTACATGAGATAAATTAAACTAAAAAAAAAAACATTAAAGAAATTTTAAATTTTCAATTTTTTTTGTTCAGTGACATCTACCGATTTCTAGTTTTCTCTCAAACTAAACATGAGTTCTAAAGTAGATTTCATTGAAATTGGCATAATAGGTGGCTATGGAATTTCGTATTTAAGTTTGTAGCCCTGCGCATGTCCCTGATATAATAGCTGATGGGGTTTTTGTTTTTCTTTGATTACTTACCTACATGGTTTATTGAACTGACAGGA
>NW_025400984.1:4778274-4792366 GCF_015345945.1 Tribolium madens
ACGATTTTTCAAGCTTCAGTACGCGAGGCTTCATTTTGTACAGATTTCCACTCCGATCGCAACAACTTTACCATTGTTTAAAAATTCACAATTTTGTCCTACATTTTTAATGAAAAAATCCAAACCCCTTTTGGCTGCAACTTTCACGGAAAACAAATTGTGTTTCATCTCCGGTGTGAATGAAACGTATTTTAAAATTTCAGGAAGCCACTTGTTATCAACGAGTCTATATTTTCTCCAAAGCAATTAGTGTATGTTTTTGTGTCAAAACTACACCTACAAAGGGATGATACTTTTTATGGAGAAAAACTCTCTCTGAAAACCTTTGAAATAGGGTTCTTTAAAAATAAAATTTTAACTATCTTAACCTCACTTTTTTTAGTGACAAATTTAGTTCCTTAATATGTAAAGCCTTTTTCACATTTAAAGCGCAGTTTACACAATCATGGCCTACTGTTATGCCAATTTAAATGAAATGGATTATACATACTTATAATTTGTTGAAAACACTGTGTGTAAGTGTGTATTATTAGTTGCATATTTATTTAACAGCGTAAAATAAACTTGAAAATCGTAAAATATTTACACGCTGTATTAAATATAAAAAACAAGAATAAAACAATAATTTATGAGAAATTTAAATATATTGTTCATTGTTTTAAAACTTACACGATAAAGTCTTTTTTAAAAAGAAGAACACATTTTGTAATTTTTTAACCACAATGACTTTTTTAATTTTGCATTAATTCTACTTAATTTTTTAATCTTCTGATTCACAAAGATGACACAAAATGTTTGAATTGTCAGCAATTTACATAAAGACGATAATTTGACAATTTATTCACATCTGTAATACTTGGAACATATGTAGTTCTAAGTTGTCTAAAGGTCTAAATTTTTATGTGGAAAATTATAAAGACATTGAATAGATTAAGTTCTAACACACATTGTGACGTTTCATTATATAGTATGTGTCAATTGGCATAAATACTGTGACGATTTTTAAAACTTTTCAATGTCTCAAATAAACTTCTTATGGTTTATTGATGTGTTCAAATTTTCTTGTAAGTACTTGAAACTAATTTGTTTTAATATCAATAAACGACTGTTATTATATTTCTAATAAGAGTTTTGTTGTATTGTTAATTGCATATATCTAGTTACTGTATCTTATCACTATTTAGAGATATTTAGAGTTAAAGTTACAATTTGTAAGAGTAAATATTTTTTGTGATAAAGTGTTAGAGATATTTAGATAAATATGAAGTATCATAATTCATAAATAACGCAGTCCGTATTTTTTTCCAAAACAATTTCCCAATTTTCAAAAATTGCACTGTATACCGGATACATCCTTATCTTATCTCTTATCTCTCTATGATTTGAGTATGGCATTTCCATAACAAAAGCTCTATTTTTATCAAATAAACGCAATTGTTAAGGTTAATATTCTGACATGAATTCTTTCTCAAGCACGTGCATGATTAAAAAACTAAGTTTGAAAGTCTACAACAGAAAATAAAATTCATTTACTAAACTTGAAAATTACACCACACCTTACACAGGTTTATTGAGTTAGGTTTACAAATCGTGCAAGTAATTTACTTTTATCAAATTGTAATCGATAGAAATTAAAAGTAAAAAATATTTTTACGATTTGTTGACTTCTTATTAATTGTTGCAAGTTGCACATGTATTTACTAGTCGAGGTATTTAAATGCGCTGACGAACAACAGCGAAACAAACGGTTCTTACCAAATGAATCTGACTAATTAGTTCGAATTATTGTTTGGCGAAAATTGCTCAATGTGCTGGTAAGCGAAAATCAAAAATTAATTCATTACCTCTTCTTTGCTTTTTATCTTCATAATCGAAAAAAACTAAAAAACTACAAAAATTTAAAAATCTCCACTTCTGTTTTTACGAAACTTTAAAACATCTGAGTGGCCAAAAAATAAATTGTGACACTTGCAACATTTTTATTTTAATTTTTTGAATAACTGAAATATTAAACAATTTGGTCACATGTGGGACATCCTGTATTTTAGTAATTGCGTCAATACTTTTATTATTATTACCTAACTAATTTTTTATAGTAATTCGTAAAGTTTAAAACAATAATTGTCTTATCACGTCTTTTGATTATTTTTACGTAAAATTTCATGTTTCTTTTATTTGTAACTAAATTGACTTTCAAAATACCAATTTCTTTAATTGTTAAGAAATACAGAGTGCGCCAGAACTCGTGCCTCAGAGAAAAATTTCAAGTAAGATAAGATACTAGGAACACGGAAAAAATGTTCAAAAAATTTTGACATTTTTTTATGTCTATTTAATGATACTGATGATCTCGTTTATGTTTTTTTACAATTATTTACTAAAGGTACAAAAATTATGCTAATAAAAGACACAAATAACATTGAACAGAGTTATAATTTAGGATACAGCTTCCTTGTTTCCTCTTCTAATAACCTGTAGCAAAAAAACTTGCAAAATTATTTATCGCAATTTAAACTCTCATAACTTTTTTAGAGATAGAATTTTTTTAACATTTTTTTCTATGTTCCTGGTATCTTACCTTTTTCTCTGGGGCGCGAGTTCTGGCGCACCCTGTATATGATGCAGTCTAGGTATGTGCTCTAGAATCAAATTGAGAAATAGTGAAACAATGTGTAACGAGACGTCTACATTTTTCTCACACTTGAGATTAAAACAAACAACTATTTGTAAAGCAAATATATAACATTATTTTTGTAAGAGAAAATTTTGAAATAAAATAAATACCAAGCATGAAATTTAGAAGAAAACATAAAAGAATAAATAATTGATAAAACGTAATTTCTGACGTCACAATCATTGTCGCATTCCACACAATTGGAAAACACTCTAAGCTAAAATACTTATTTGAATGACTGAGATTATTTTTTTTTCAATGTGACAATTTATTGTAAAAAATATGACAACTTGACAAAGTCTTTTTAAATTAAAAAATGGAGTAAATTACAAAATGAAAATTTTTCAAAATTTTTTAAAAACCTCTTCAACCATTTTGACTTTCTGCGACACGAAAATCGCAGGTTGATAAATCAGCACTCAAATTTCGATTAGATGATATCAAACTTGACTTAAATTTCAAGAATCATCCATTATGTCTCAGTAATCGAAATCTTTTGCAGCAAGATGTCTGAAATGAAACTCCCCATCTGCCCCGACGAGGAAATCCCCCGTCCAAGTAAACACCCTTAATTTTCCAACCCTTTTTATCAGAATTTTTTATAGAAAGTTGTCTCGGCGTTCGTCACTCCCAATTCTTTCTCATGTCGTTCACCCTTGTGATTTTTTTCGGCATGAGAACAGCCCTCTCTGTCGGAATCATCGCCATGACCGAGAAAACTCCCCCAGATCCTAGCATACCCGTAAGTAGTTAAAAATTTAGAAAAAATCACTCAAAAAACCTTCCAGACTTATCCCGAATGGAGCGACAGCGACGTTGACACAATCCTTTCATCATTCTTCTGGGGGTACCTCGTCACCCAAATCGTCGCCGGCCAATTGAGCGAGTACTTCGGCCCCAAGTGGTTCCTCGTGGGTACCATGCTCCTAGGCTCTGTTTTCAACATCGTAATCCCAGCTTTGGCCGCTTGTTGGGGCTCAGGAGGAGTGATTCTTTGTCGGGTGGTACAAGGTCTAGCTCAGGGATTTTTGTACCCTTGTATTTTGAACCTTGTGAGTAAATGGACACCGTCGTGTGAACGGTCGCGAGTTATGAGTTTTGTCTACGGAGGCGCTTCAATCGGAATTATCACGTCTATGCCCTTGACTGGGGCTATAGCGGGGTCTACGTGGGGGTGGACAGTCGCGTGTTACCTCTATGGCGGTTTGGGGGTTGCTTGGAGTGGCATTTTTGCATTTTTTGCTGCAAACTCTCCAAATTGTCACAACTGTATCTCCGAGAACGAAAAGTTGTATATTGAAAGTAGTACCTGTGTCAATAATCGATGCACAAAAGTATTGAAACTACTCTAGTGAAGAAAAAATTGTTAAAAAATGTTTTTTAGAAAATCCCAACACCATGGAAGGCTATTTTTACCTCAATGCCCATGTGGGCCATATTTATGGCCAGTTGTGGCTCCAGTTGGGGCTCTTTCACCCTCCTCACCGAAATACCAAGCTACATGTCCAGTGTCATGAACTTCAAAATTAAAGAGGTAACTCAAAAATCACAAAATTGAACCAAATACTCAATTTCTATTCCAGAATAGTCAATTATCTTCTCTCCCTTATGTGGCTTTGCTTTTCGCGGGTCTGCTCGGAGCCCCAATAGCCGATCGTCTCATTACCAAAAAAATCTTCAGTATTAACACAACTCGAAAAATTTTTACCTCTCTTGGGTCCTTTATCCCAGCTGGGGCTTTAATTTACTTGGGTTTTATCGAAAGTGACCAGAAGGATCTCGCAACGGGTCTTTTAGTTGTAGCTGTTGGTACCAGTGCGTTTACCCAAAGTGGGTACTTGGTGAACCCTATTGATATTTCCCCCAATCATGCCGGTACTATCACCGGAATAGTCAACTGTTTTTCGACATTCTTCTCAATTTTGGGGCCCTTATCGGTCGATTGGTTCGGAAGCAGAAAAGTAAGTCACATTTTATTTTTTTCTTTTCTAAATTTTTGAGTTATAGGACGACACAGAACTCTGGTGGAACGTGTTTAGACTTGCCGCAGGTATTTATATCTTTTGCGGCATTTTTTACGTTTTGTTTTCTTCTGGAGCAATACAGCCATGGGATGATAACGATAATAATAATAAACAAGACGAAAAACGTAAGAAAAATAAAAAACAGATTCGAAATAGTAACAGTTTTTTTAGGAATTTCTGAAAAAGAGAAAAAGACTGAAGTGTATGTCATGGACAGTTGAGTGAATCTTTTTTTAGTTTATTTTAATTTATTGCAAATTATTTTATTAAAAAAATTAATTTTGATATGAGTACTTTATTTCCACACTTGGAAACAAATCGCAAATTTTGCGTCACATCTTAAAAATACTTGTCTAGTACCCACTTATTTTAAAAATGTGTTTACAGTCAATTTTTTATTTATCAGATTGATTTTTCTATTATAATAAGTGATAAAAAACAAATAACCACGCTTGTGTAACTAATTTTAGTACCTTGTGCTAGGTCTAAATTGTTTGTATTTTAATTTTTTTGTGTTTAATTGGAAAACAAATTTTATTTCCTTGTTTGTGTTGCAAAATTTTACAAAATCTTTGACTTATCCTTCAAATCAAGTGCAATGTCATGAGATAAAAAACAAAAAGCTTTATTGTTTTTGACCCTTGTCTTTTCTGATAATGAAACGGAAATGGAACAAAACTTGCCTTCCTTTAGGAATTTTTACAATTAACGTCACACGAGTTTTTAGTTAAAAATAAAACTTTATTTGCACAAGATTTCAATTGTCATAATTTAACATTTAACCAAGTCTTTGTTTTCTCATTTTCACTATCACTTTCGTTGCTACAAATACTCAAGATGTGATCCTTGAACTTGTTCACATTTATTTCGCCCAAACTTTGCCTTGGGGTGAAATCCAAGTGAAGATTCGAAGACTTTGAACCCGAAACTGGGAAAATAACATTAAAACTAGTTCAAATTATTATTTTTTTACTCACCTGACTTTTGCATTTGATTCCACTCGTCGATATAAGCAGCGGAGCATAAAGGAGTACTGATTGAGAGTAGTTCGTCAAATTTGGAAAAATCTGCTTCGAATTCTCTTCTGTCGTAGTTAAAATTAAGCAAACTTTGGAATCTTTTCCCCCAAATTATCTCACGTGGCAGATAACTAGTCTTGGCTTGGGTCATCTGACCGGTACTTTGAGTGGTACCTTCGAGCAGTACCACGATTTCAAATCGATTTTGCTTCAAGTCACTCGGTGCCAAATAATACAAAGGTGAGTTTTTTGTAATTTTGTGAAACACAACCAAGGGCCAGTTGAAGAAAATTCTAGTTTTGCAAGCATCTACATTGAGGGGAAGCTCGATTTGGTGGTGGTCCAAAACTTGACCTTCGAGGGTACGTTCAGACCGGACGTAAAATGCCCGGACTTTGGCATCAATAATATGGTTCTTCCGCATGTCACCCATACGGAACATCAAACACAATTTGTTGTTTCTGGGGCATATTACTGCTTTTTTCGAAAATAGGAGAGTTTGTGACCTCAATCGTGGAAGGGTCATTTTTGAGAAAATTATAACCGCCATAATGCCCTGCATTATAAAACCAATGATACACTGCAAGGCATTAACAAAAATGGCTTCCGGGCATTCATCCGTGGTTGCTTTGATGCCATAACCCACTGTATGTTGCGTCTCAATACTGAAAAGTAGACACGAACCAAAATTATTGATGTGGTAAACGCACGGTGTGAAATTGTTCTCTTTCTGCACTGGTGGTAAGTGATCTAGTTCGAAATCACCATGAGAGTAGCAAATTAGCCACCAAATTGCTGCAAAAAATAGCCAGGAAGACAGTAAGGTAAGCAAAAATACCAAAATCGTGAACGTCCACGAGGAATCCACAAGTTTATTGAATTGCAAAAAGACAAATTTTTGGCGTTTTGATTCTGGTCGGTGAATGTTGCAATTGCCGTTTTTGAGAATAATCCTACGACGAGACTTGCAATCATTTGATGATAATCTTTAAAAAAAATATGAGATAATTAAAAGTTAGAGAGAAGTTAGAATTACCTTGTGAAACCCTTACTTTCATGATGGTTGATTGTTTGAAAAAACTGGTGTTTATTTTCAAGCTGTGACTCCATAATGAAGGTGCAAAGAGTAATTTAAGTTTTTAGTGTGCAAATAAATTGCTTATCTGCGAGATAATTCCGGTAGACCTTGTTTACAAAATTTAAAAAAATTGTTGAATGAGTTTAATTCCGTTTGAAAGGTTGACGTTAGTAAATGTTATAAATAGGTTCAAAGATTTGATAATCAAACAAGATTTACGAGAGTGTAACAAAACTTTTATTAGGATAGTATTTTTAGGTATAATCTACTTAAATCTGTTTTAAAAGTGGTAGCTTACAAATAAAACAAAAATTTAAAAAACATAATTATTTAATGCACAATCATAAAGTAATAATCAAATTACCCTGCTTTCAGCATCACCTAACAATTGATATGTAATATGACATTTCAGGTTGAGAAATGACCACTTCCCAACCTGAACTGTCACATTTCATAATTTTCAAAATTTGATATTTTTTATTAGCTTTAAGGAGGATGATTGTAAATAAAATAGTATACAAATTTTGGTGATCTTTGCTTTATCGTATCTCGGCTTATTGCTAAAGTAAATTTTGCCTTGGTATGTAATCTATTACTATTGACTTGATCTTAATCTATAAAAAAGTTCCGTGACTGACTAACAGACAACGCACAACCTAAACCACTAAAGCTAGAAACATGAGGATGTGCTAAAAAAAGAATTTTTTAAAAACCAATTTCTAAGAGGGTGAAATGAGGTGTAAACATTTAAACGAAGATAAAAACATATAACTTGGGAGACATTTCTTAGAGGGTGTAGAAGTACACTAAATTTTTTTTTAACTAATCTCCACGTAGAGAGTGTAGTGGTCCACTAAGAAAGGATTTTTCGATAATATACAGGATGATTCACGAAGAATAATGAGCCTGACCAAATTTTCGATGCAACCAACATTACAGTTGTCGCAAAATAACTTGCGAAAGAAGAGAGTGGAATGGGACGTCAACACCTAAACAAAGATAGAAACACAAAGTTTGGAAAATATTTTTCTTAAAGAGTGTAGAAAGTGCACTAATCAGTCGCTTTTCAAAAACCAATCTTTAACGGTGCAAACATTAAAAAAAATTATTAACATAAAATGTAAAATTTTGAGGGTGTAAAGGTGCTTTAAAAAACAGTTTTTGAAAATCAACTTTTAACAAAGTGAAATGGGCTGTAAACGTTTGTAACGTGCTTTCGTCATTTTCTTAAACATCGGCTTTCTGCTCCCGCGTTGGTTTGAGTTAGTGGTGAATAGATAAACAAACTAACTTCACATTACCTCTTTGAAGTTAACAAATCTAGGTCAAAAAAGTTATCGTCTAAGAAGTACCAAAACTGGTGATTCTAATTCTATGGAAAAATAAAGCACAATTTGCTTTTTTTGAATTTATCAACAATAAAAACTTTAATATGATTAACAAAAAATAAATGTTAATTTAACAAAAAAAGGTTATTGTGCAAATTTATTTGTCGTAGAGCCTTATAAAAATAAAATAAATTTTTGTTTAAACTTTTTATTATTTTTTTTTTTAATTCTTACAGTAATAATTGTAGTTTTTTCAGTATTATCTAAGAAAACTAAGGTGTTAAAACATACACAATAAATAATGCTTAAAAGGAATGCGATTCGACAAAACTTACATAAACTATAAGTTAACAAATCGTGACTAATTAATTACGAGTGATAATATTAAACGTAGCTTGCATTGACTTCCCCAAGCATATCTTCGTCATATCCTTCATAAGAATAATTGGTTCTCGCTGGGCCCTCATTTCTATTAATGGGTGGAGGTGGTCTCAAAACCCTATCCTCCACTCTCTTATCAGGCAAACCCATTGGCTCTAAAATTGCAACATCCAAGCTGTGACTTAAACTATAATAAATATTTATTTTTGGTTTGTAAAAAATACACAAATATCACAAAAGCGTAACGAAACACGTACACTAAATCAATTAGTTGAGAAATAGCACAAAAGCTAAACTGGACTAATTGCTTGACTATCTCCAGAATCTGGAATTTCAGTTAGTGAGGTCTAGTACCACTCCATGGGAAGTGGCTTACCAGGTACATCTTGTAATTTGTAAAATTCGGCCAATTCAGCCCCCGAACACAAGGGGGTGTCGACGGGGTAAGTGTTGTCAAATTTCGAGTAGTTGACTTCGTAACCTTGACGGTCTTTGTTGTAAGAGACGACAGGCTCGAAACGGTGGCCCCACAAAATCTAAAATTTGAATTAAAAATTTGCAAAAAAGGGATTATTTATTATTTTTTAACTTTACCTCAGTGGCTAGATAGCTGGACCTGGCTTGAGTCGTCTGCCCGGTACTCTCCACCGTCCCCTCCAAAATCACCACAATTTCAAACTTGTCTTGTAACATGTCGCTGGCTGAGAGATGGTAAAGTGGCGACTCTTCATCGATTTTGTGTGTGATGGTCATCGGCCAAATGAAGAACAAATTGTTATCACAGCCATCAGCTGAGACACTCAATTCAGTTTGGAAATTGCTCAAAACTTCACCTTCTTTGGTTTTGCGGGCTCTTATCAACTGCGCCCTGATACTGGCCCCTATAATATGACTCTTTCTCATGTCTCCGACTCGGAACATGAGACACAAGTGGCCTTCTCTTTGACATATCACTGCATTTCGGGAGAAGAGCAAAGTTTGGGTTCGCAGCTTGGGTCTGGTCATTTTCGCGAAGACGATGCCCACCATGAAGGCTTGGATCATCATCCCGATGATGCTTTGCATGGACATGATGAAAATGGCTTCGGGGCATTCTTCAGTCGTGGTTCTAACACCTAAAACCAAATAAAAATTTAATTAGAAAAAAAATTAACTCACCATAGCCGATGGTGTGTTGCGTTTCAATGCTGAAGAGATAACACGACGTGAAACTATGAATGTTGAGGACACAAGGCGTCCAATTTGACTCGGCTTGATTCATTGGTAAATGCTCGTCTTCGAGGTCCCCATGTGTGAACATAATCAGCCACCAAATCAGCGCGAAAGCCAGCCATGACACGAAAAACGCCAAAGCGAAGATAATCAGTGTCCATCTCCATTGGATGTCAACAAGAGTTGTGAAAATGTCCTGCAGGAAGCGAAGGCCTCGCTTGGAAATGCGCGATTGTAAAACGTTGCAATCGCCGTTTTTGAACACTGCTCGACGTCGGATTTTACGAACGGCGCCGGGACGAAAGGACTTTCTGAAACAGATCAAGGTTAGGGCTGTTTGACTTGGGGGCGATAATTGCTTTGGCACTTAATTATTTGTCGAGTTGTTTGTTCATCGATTGTGATAATTATGACGTCGATGTTGTGGTTTCAATAAAAGCAAATAAATTGCGTTGGAAGGTGCCAAATCGAAACTAATTCAGATTTGGATAAAAATAAGATTTTGACCGTTTTTAGATCAAAAATAAGATAAGAATAAGATAGTAGTGAATAAAAATAAAATATAGTACTTATCTAAAATAGTGATTATTATTAAGCTCATAAAAGCTTGATGATTGAATAAGGCAAAATAATAACATTTTTAAAGAGCTCAAAAGAAGTCAAAAAAACTAAACTTGTCTTATCCGAATGTTTACAATTTGAGTTGGTGAAGCTTAAGACTGTGCCTCAAATTAAAATTTATTCGACAAACAGAACCCTCTGTATCTCAAAAACTAGATAAGGGAAGTTGAGTTATTTTGATTTCTTTTCAGTTGTACTAGGTATCACCTGTTTGAAAATATTTGCACATACCTTAAAATCACTCTCTATACAAGGTGTGTCAAAAATAGTTACAATAAAAAACTTGTGTTTTTCAGAATGAAACATTGGATGTCTTTAAATGGATGTTCTATTTAAATATTTGAAGATATTTAACTTGTAACAAACTTCTTCTTTTTTACTCTTATAATCGCAATCCGCGACAAAAATATTGTAGCTCCTTTGTTTCATTTCTGCATTTAAAACTGTGAAAACGTTATTTTTCTAAAAATCAATAATAAAAGTCTTGTGAAATATTTTTTTAAACAGTAAAATTATCTACACAAAAATTTCTACCCTTTACTTAAAATACAAATAAATAAATAAATAAATAAATACGAATAATATAGCTATAATATAATGCTATTTGTTTCAAATCAATACTGTTTAACAAAATACATACACAGACGCTGCCTTCTATCACTTTTGAATCACTCTGTAAGTAATAATATCTTCAAAAATCAATTAATTTTAGATAATCCAAACTTGTATAAGTTTTCAAAATTTTAAAAAATTGTAGCTTTAAATTAAAAATTTCAAAAATCGATTTGGTCAGAGAGCTGGCTTTTCTTTGTTTAATTATAATTAACGATCAATTAATTTTCTGTCATTATTTTGATATTTGAAATGAATCAGCATTTCAAAACAGTTTGTAAAAAATATAAAATTATAAACAGAGTGTAAACATTTGACAACATACCATCTCAATATTATCTTAAATAATAATACATACACAGACGATGTATTTTATTATTTTTGAGTCACTTTAGAGCAATTAAATCACAAATAATGAAAATTTTATATTTTTTTCTTTGTTTTATTAATGTTCAATAAATTCTAGTCATTTCTTTTATCAGTTTGTATAAACAATAATTATTATTTTATGTTAAGTGTGCAAAACGGCGTTTTTTTAACGCCAGATAATAACGTGTTTTTGGCTTTTGAAACTCAATTTCACACAGACAAAAAAAACTGTAGCAAATAAAATCTTCAAAAATCAAAGATAATAAAAACATAATAAATTTCAGATTAGATAAGATTGCAGAGAGCTATAAACTCGTCGTAAACCCTTCAAAGAAGTTGTATCTCTTTTTAAAAATCGTGTTTTTGTATAATTTAATGAAAGATATTTTTGTAATTTTTGATATTGTTTAAAAAATTCGAGGCTGAATATCTATTTTATAGCTATATGTTAAAAAAATTGAAAAGCAATTTTTAATATTTTTGAGAAACCCTCTCCAAAAGAAAAAGTTCAGTTAGCTATGTACTTTTTTAAAGCTTCAAGGATTTTTTTATTTAATTTACCACGTTCAAAATATTTATAAAATATAAATTAATTTAAAAAGTTTTTCAGTTAACAGTCTATTGTCGTTTCATATGACGTGATTGAAATGTTTATTTCATTTTTCCGCGATAAATGAGAAAAAATACACACTTTATTGCTATCAGTACCATAAGAATTTTCAACATCTCGTTCAGAAGTCTAATGTTATTGTTTGTTAATCTGATGAAAGAGTTTATTTATTTATAACCTTTTCAGAGCAGTCAAACAAAACAAATTGGTTAAAAATCGAAAAATTATGTCAAACACACCAATATGCGAATCTTGTAAAATAGTCAAGTAGAATTTTCAAAAAATTCGTTGATAGTGTAAAATAAGAAAATACCTGCTGGGCGTTGGCGAAGTGGGCGTTTTGGGGTAATAGTAAATCCCCGGAGTCAATTCCGGGTTTTGGTATTGTCCAGTGGTTGGTATGAGTTGGTTTTTTTCGTTACCATCGGTCGGCGAGTCCATCGTTAACAGCACTCTTACCACTTAACTGATTTATTTAGATATATGTAATCTCATTATAAATGACAGAAGTGTTAAATGCTTCGACAAATTTAAATCCAAATGTTATGATTTACACGCATTTGCTGTCATCAATTAGCGACGGCGGGCGAATTAATTGTAATTTAAAAACTGAGTTACTCCCTAATAAGAGAGCGAGTAACGTGATTTGTTATCTTGTTCAGGTTATTTACTATCAGACTGATAGTTTGGAGGAGCGCATTTTGAGGAAAATTGTCACACTTTTGAGTAAATAGCCTTATCGTCAGAGAAAATCCCATTTAGTAAATAAAAAATTGATTAAAATTTGAGTTCCCAGAGAAAGAATGCGCAGTTAGGCTCACCAACTAGCACAACACTCAAATTATCCAATTGTCGTCCTAAGTGAGCAATTGCATTCTCTACAGGGTGTTCGTTCCGAATTAAATTATTTATTTTTGTAAACAGGTCAAGTACCTTCTACAAAATTGAAATTCACACGTGATTACGTCACATGACTGAGGTGACCTTAAACTGGTAAATTATTGTTTTTCGAAAAGTGTTCAGGTACAAACAGTGTGATTAAATTATTCTTGTGATTAATTTACGTCAATTTGGAGAGGAAGGTACCGGCTGGGTTTTGCAATGTTTTCATTCAGAATATTTTGTTAAAAATGTGAGATAACGTCGACAATGTTTGATCTTGACTTCGTTTACTTTTTACAGGTTGTTCTAGTTATCGGCAATAAATCTAAATGGCTTGATATAGGTCAAATTTTTGCATAAAATAAATGACAAATAAGACAAAAACACTTTTTCAACACTCGGTTCAACCATTCCTAGTGCTTTGACACTCACCTAATGACCGTAATTTTGAAATAAGTATTATTACAGGCTCAGTGTGGTAATGACTATTATCGCACCAATAAATTAAAAGGTTCATATTGTAATATTAGATATTATATTTTATTGCTTCACTGTTTTGTTACTACTGTTTTGATTTAGTTACGAGTTTAAAAAATGTTTTACGCTGAAAATTGTTTACAGAAAAAATTTCACTCATTTAGGCACTTAAATCACTGTCCTAATATCAAATATTTTTTTGAGAATGAGTGAAGTTACACTGAACTTTAAAGAAATAGAAAAACTTGCAACAACTTATGCAATTTTACCTACAAACATTATTATATAAATTTTTAATAAACTTTTAATAAAATAAAAGCCAACAAATCATAAAAAAAATTGTTTCTTAAGAAAAAAATTTGATAGAAACTTACAATGAGCAATAAAACAAACCATCACTTTTCTGATTGATTTTTTAGTAAAAATACAGATAAATCAGCAGTTTTGTCAATAATTTGAAACAAAAATAGGAAAAAGAAAAGACAACTGGACAATCCACACTATTTTGGAACATTTTGGAGATTCATTTCTCGTAAATTTTCAATCGACATTGATCAAAATTTTTGTAATTTAAAAATTTTCATCGCGCCTTTTAAAATGCGTTTTTGTGACCAATTTTTTCACAGTAATGAGATTTTTTTTAATCCCAATTACCTTGATTTAAAAATTAACTCTTTTTGCATTTTTGTGAATAAAAAAAATGTATCTTTTGCAATTTTTAGTTGACAATGAATATTTTACATGTTTTTATACTTAGTTTTGTTTTTATTTATAGATCTTTAAATATTAATTAAAATTAATTAAA
>NW_025400984.1:4792881-4797338 GCF_015345945.1 Tribolium madens
AAATAGTAAATTCCAGAGTTCCAAACACAATGAAATATTAATTGTATGTATATAAAATTTTGTTTTTTTATCTAAATTTTTTTAATTAGTTAATTAGAAAAGCGTGATTAATACATATACGAATTATAATAAACTTGACATTGAATAATTAAACTTAAATATTGTTATAAAAAAATGCTTTTCAACAAACAAAGAATTTCAACGTGCACACAGATACAGCCATTATCTTAATTATCACTTGTTGACAATTAAACACTATTTCATGATTTGAGAAAATTATGTTTTTCGTCACCCACCTGGAGCCATCCTGCCTAAACCCTGGCACATTGGTCAGTGAGCTATTACAGGTGGAGATTCTGGCAAGGCTTGAAACACCCCCTGAAAGCGGACTGAAACCCCTAGTGAGCAAAGGCGAATCACCTCCAATTTTAAACTTGACATCCTCCGACCTCCCAAATTCGTCTTCTTCCGATTCATCTATAGTCCCCGGTTTGACGAAAAGCTTCTGTCCGGGCATTTTCCCACTTTACTACTCTTATTTGTATTAAAATCAGTTGTCATCGCGTTGTTTCACCTGCGTTGAGATAACACTACATGGAAATTGTCGTGCGTTTGAATCGTCTTGAATTGGAGGAGGGTTAGTGGTCACGTTTCGTGGTCATCGTGATAACACCCAATTAAAGGCAGGCCAGGAAGCGGATATTTCTTTGCACCAACAATGCAATCACGCTGACAATTTATCAACTGTTCTAATTAGTTACGGTGGCAATTTTTCCAATTTTCATTCGTTGGAAATGAGTCGCGAATTCGTAACGGTGCTAAGGACGAAATAATAGAGCTAATGGACGGAAAGTGCAATTGCGGGTTTATTGGAGTTAAATGTTTCCTGGATTTGCTGTTCTTTAAGGAGGAAACGGATTTTAGTTCCGTCAAAGGTCGCAGGTCAGGGGCTATCGCCACTGGACCTGATTTCAACAACAAATTAATTTTATGGACGTTTAATTGCCTATAAAACTCAGTGTTTGTTTTTGTAATTTATGGAAATTAGCCGAATTTTATGGGCTTGTAAATTAGAGGAAACACATTGGCACCTAATAAAAGTTAAAGAGGTGATCCCGAAGATAGCCGAAGCATAAAATATTGTAACAAATTTATTGTACGCGTATTTCTAAAATAAACCAAAAGGTGAATAAAATTACTTACAATAGACTGGCTTTAGAAAAAACTGTTTGGTTTTATAAAAATAAGGTTAATTTTGGATCTATTACACAGGCTGTCCGGAAAGTCAAGCACCTCTTTGAAAGGGCGTAATTGGGTAGTCCCTCAGAGTACAGAAAAAATGTTTAAAAAAATCTATCAGTCAAAAAATTTTGACATTTATTTTTTGACATTTGACATTTTTTATGTCTATGTCAATACTGATAATCTTGTATACTATACTGATGATCTTGTTTATGTTTGTTTTATAATTATTTAGTAGTATACAATAATTTTGCCAATAAAATTAACCAATAAAATTAAACAGAGTGTAATTTAGGATACAGCTTCCTTGTTTCCTCTTCTAATAGCCTGTAGCAAAAAAACTTTTCTCTGGAGCGCGAGTTCTGGCGCACTTTGTATTTAATGTTATTTGAATTTTGTTAACTTTTTTTATAATGTTTTGGCAGATGGAAGCATGTTTTATGCCGAAACGTCCAAAAATGTATTAATTGTTTTGCTTTATAATTTTTTTATGATTAATTTTTATCTGTTTGATTCTTTTAATAAATTCTTTTGCAACTGCTTAAAAATGAACGTTTTAATCGAGGGGCCGTTCACTCTGGAATTAGTTGCACAAATTGTTGGAATTCAATTGGAAATTGCTTTGAATTATTTGGAAATGTTTGGAATTGTTGAAATTATCTTTGGATTGTTTGAAATTACTAGAATTACTTATGAATTACTGGATTTATATGTGAATTACTGGAATTTTTTAACAATTGCTGGAATTCTTTTTGGAATTACTGGAATTCTTTTTTGAATTATTAGAGTTACTTGGAGTACCATATTGATAAAGCAGTTGTACTTGAGCGAGGGTGCTGACCTTTAAGGACAATTATATGTTTAAAATTAATTTGAATTTCTTAGAACTATTTAATTTGGAATTACAGGAACTATTTTGGAATTACGGAAATTAAGATGGAACTACAGTAAACTTAATTTGGAATTATAGGGATTAATCTGAAAAAAAAAGAATTACGATGGATTATTGGAATTACTGGATTTTTTTGGAATTACCTAAATTTTGGTGAAATTTTTAGGATTTACTGAAATGTTGGAATTTTTTTGGGATTGGAATTAGTTGTACACATTTTTTCAAGTTAACGGCCGGTTTTAATACAATTTAACCTTTTTTGTCAATTTTGACGATTTTTCTACGAATTGTAATCAAAACTTTTCAATTTTTTTAGTTTATTTTTATTCAATGTAAAGACTAAACAAAAGTGTTTATTTACAGAACTTTGATGCRACTTAATCTCACTTAAAAATAAGTAAACAAGTCACACATAACTCGAGGCAATTTGCAGTAATRGGTCTTCATCGTAGCCCCCATACGAACGTCCACTCCTTTGTATACTCCTACTCCTGGTCCTGGGGACGGGTGGAGGCGGTGGTGGCCTTGCAAGCTCCTCATCATCATCCTCATCATCGAAAGAATGCGGTTCTGGTAACCTCATCGGTTCTAAAACTTTTTTTAACAAAAACTGAATTGGAAAAAATCAAGTCCGCACCTGGAGGAGGTTCCTGTGCCCGTTCAAACGCCGCCAACTCACACGCCGAGCACAGAGGCGTATCCACAGGATAAACACTGTTAAATTTCGCATAATTCACATCGTAGGCATTTTCGCGTTTCAAATGGTCGACGACAGGTTCAAATCTGTACCCCCATAGAATTTCACCCCCCACATAACTCGTTCTTGCTTGAATCGACTGTCCAGTGCTCTCAACAGTGGCTTCCAAAACGACCAAAATTTCGAATTGTTCCTTCAACATGTCACTAGCCGACATTTTGTAAAATGGTGACTCTTCATCGATTTTATGAACTACAGTCATCGGCCAGAGAAAAAATATATTGTTGTCACCCCCATCAACATTCAACTCGATTTCAGTACGATAATTTCTGATAACTTCACCTTCTTTGGTTTTGGTCGGTTTGACCACTTGTGCCCTTATTTCCGCCCCGATGAGGGGGTTTTTTCGCATGTCTCCGACTCGGAACATGAGGCACAAATCGCCGTCATGGCGACTCACTACGGCATTTCGCGAAAAAAGTATAGTTTGGGTTCGTAGTTTGGGACGAGTCATTTTCGCGAAGACTATTCCTAGGAAAAACGCATCGATGGTCATACCGATGATGGCCTGCATTGACATGATAAAAATGGCTTGGGGGCACTCCTCGGTCGTGGTCCTCGACCCATAGCCAATCGTGTATTGAGTCTCAATACTGAAGAGGTAACAGGAGGTGAAATTGTGAATGTTGAGGACACAGGGGGTCCAATTCGACTCTGCCTGATTTTGAGGAAGATGCTCATCCTCTAAATCCCCATGAGTGAACATAATTAACCACCAAATCAACGCGAAAAAGAGCCAAGACACGAAATAAGCCAATGCGAAAATCATCAAACACCACCTCCAGTTAATGTCAACCAAAGAAGTGAAAATGTCGTGCAAATAGCGAATCCCAAGCTTTGCGATGCCTTTATAATAGATGTTGCAGTCGCCATTTTTGAAAATGGCGCGGTTTCGGTTTTTGCGCCGTTTCACAAGTTTGAAAATTTTTCTGCAATGATAAAATTTAATTGACGAAAAAATTCAAGGTAGTACCCACCTGCCAATTTCCGGAAATCCGGGATATTGGAAGATTCCGGGCTGGTGGTACGACTGTTGACCGGTCGTAAGCAACGATTTGCGTTCACGGGTCTCCGGAATCATTTTTCGCTTGAAAATACATGCGAGCTGAGTTTATTGTAAGTTAATAAAGTTGAGCAAGTCCCTAAATAAGTGGAGAGTAACGTGATTTGTTATCTGTTTAGGGTAAACAGGTGGTGTTGATATTGGGTCGTTACCTTGTCTTTGGTTTGTGATCTTATTTAAAACAAGCAAAATAAAATATTTTTCAAAGCTGTTCTTCCCAAAAATTAATAATTTAGTGATTGAACTTCTTTTCTGATTTCTGCTTACAACTGCCTTGAAAATAAAGAATTCGAACATTTATTGGCTAATTTTAAAAATGTTAACCAATTTTTTATCGACATTTTATAGCATCAAATAATAATAAGTGTTTTTTCTATTAATTTTGTTTCTATTCACTGCCTTAAAAAATAAATTTTAATACAAATTAAGTCCTTTATTGTAAATTTTTAAAAAGTGTATTTGGTGATTATTACCTGATTAATTAAAAATTTGTTGCTTTTTTT
>NW_025400984.1:4797533-4918485 GCF_015345945.1 Tribolium madens
AAAAAATCAAACAACAAACGAACACAAATAGAAATTAACTATAATAAACTATAAGATTTTTTTGAGTAAATAATATGTATATTTTTTTTTACATTACACAAATGTCCCATGTAAGATTTTGGGGTCTAATATTTCTGTTATTTGCCAACAGATTTTTATGAAATTTAAAATGTGGATAACTTAGAAGGTGAAGATTCAGTTAGTGTGTATTAATAATAATTAACTTAAAATAAAAAATAGTTGTATCACATATTTTCTTAATTTACAATTAAGCGAAACAATTCTTGTCATTTTCGTACAAAATTTCGTAATATCCTTCTTTTTCTTATAATCGCTTATTTTTTTGCATCTTCCGCCACTTTTACCACATTTTTATTCTTTTTTTGTAAGCGGGACTATTTTTAAAGACAGATTTGTGCTTATAGTATTTTTTTGGCGATTAAAAATTTTAAGTAATTTAGCATTTTTAAAAGATATGTTAAAATCACATTTTAATGGCTAGAGTTGTTTTAATAATGCGACATTACCTCTTAAATATTCTACATTTTAATTTCGTTAGAACCTGTTGGCAAATAATAATGATATTAGACCCGAAAATCTTAGGTGGGACATTCTGTATACATTAGTTTTTGTTTACTGGTATTCCTAAGTCTCGTCTTTCAAACATTTCAAACATTATGTTTAAAAGTTTAATAATTTTCAATGATAAAAAACACTTACCTTTTCATCTTAGAGATCGAAAATTAATTGAGTGCTTTCTAACGTTTTTATTTAAATTTCAATCCTTTTGGTTTGTTCTCTTGTGTAAAATTTAAAATAAAAATGCGTTCAGGTTTTGAAATAATTTATTGACTTTACTTTGTAGAAAAATTCCTTAGAGGAGTGTATGGCACTGACTATTTACACCTATTCTTAATCCTACCGTAAGATCTAAGCAGATAGTTATTACGAACTACATTAAGTACTCTGTATAAAAATAAATAATAGAAAAGTTGAGTGAATTAAAAGAAAGTTTTTCGTGAACACAAAGTCGGAGCAAAATATAAAAATGAAAAAAAGAGCTACAGTTAAAAAATTAAAAGCTTGAAAGGTGGCGCTACATCAAAACACTTAACTTACGACTTTAGATCTGTTTACGTATCGTTTATACATAATACACGCTGGAAATTCTCGACATGGGAGATCAAACAAAATAAAATCAAAATGAAGAATTGACATTTCTTGTTGCAGGGCACAACAAAATGACAATTTTTCAAATGTTAATAATTCTAAAATATCGAACCAGCGATATTCTAATAAGCGTATCAATGAATTAAGTTAAAACTGGCATTAGACTGGGACTGGTAAAGTGGCCTTGGGTATGGAACCATTGCGCAAAGGGGTGGTTTCCTCAGGGGCGGTAACTGTCACTGGAATCGGACTTGGTACTTTCATTACTATGTGATCGGGTACTTTCATCACTATGTGCTCGTCGGTGGACAAGGAATCCATACTGGAGAGGGTGTCACTAGAGTGGGTCCGCATGGAGGGGAAAAGACCGGTCCTCAAGTGGTCTGCAAGCAAACCTTAACCACAATAAAAACATATTTCAACTCTTGGTACCACTTACCAACACACTCGTTGCTGGACATGTGTCGGTACTCATCTAGTTGTTTGGCGCTGCAGAGGGGGGTGTCCACCTCCACCGTGTTATTGAAGAGGGCGTAATCGACCTCATACTGCCCTGAGTCTTTCCTGAAAGTGATCAATGACTGGAATCGGTGCCCCCATAAAATTTCCGAAGGGAGGTAACTGGACCGGGCTTGAGTAGTCATCCCTGTTGACTCGATGACTCCCTCCAGGATGACGACAATTTCGAATCTCTCCCGCAGGAGATCAGTAGCCGACATGTTGTACAAGGGAGAGTTTTTGTCGATCTTGTGGACGATCATCGTCGGCCAGATGAAGAAGATTTTGTCTTCTTCGCCGTCACCGCCGACCTGGAGAACAAATTTTAGAAAAATCGACCAAAGGATGACCGTCCTCTCCGAAGAAGCAAAATTGTGTTTTGTTTGAGTTTGTTTTTGCTTTTCCGGAAAAATGAGAAGACTTTGTCTTTTGGTTCCCTTGTGATGCTTACCCATACCTTCAACTCCGTCTGGAAGAACGGCAAATTCTCCCCTTCTTTGGTAACTTTATGTTTGATAAGTTGTGCCCTGACGTGGGCCTCAATAATGTGGCTTTTCCTCATATCCCCCACCCTGAACATCAAACACGGCACCCCATCCCTGTGCGAAATGACGGCATTTCGCGAGAAAAGCAAAGTTTGTGTGCGTTTTTTCGGCCTGGACAATTTGGCAAAAACCACCCCCACCATAAACGCCTGAATCATCACCCCCCCGATGCTCTGCAGACACATGACGAAGATGGCCTCCGGACACTCCTCGGTGGTGGTCCGGCCGCCATACCCGATCGTGTGCTGCGTCTCGACGCTGAAAAGGAAGCACGACGTGAAACCGTAAATGTTGGTTATACAGGGCGTCCACGGCTCCGTCCCGTTCTATAATCAGACGAGTTAGTTTGAGTTGCGGTGCGCAACGCGACTCACAAGATGCTCCTCGAGGAGGTCGCCATGCGTGTAGGCTATCAGCCACCAAACCACGGCAAAGACCAACCAAGAGCCTAAGAAATTAAAAGCGAACACGAGCAAAGTCCAACGCCATTGGGCGTCGACCAGAGTCGTGAAGATGTCCTGCAGGTACTTGCGGCGGCGCTTCGCCACGTTGGCTTGCACCACGTTGCAGTCGCCATGCTTGAACACCACGCGCTTGCGGATGCGGCGCGCGTTGAAGCGACTCTGCTTATATCTGCAAAAACATATTCTAAATTCTATAAAATGGCCAAATCCAAGTTGAAAATATTTTATAAACCACGTGAGGCCTAGCCCAAAATTTCAACTTTTACAACGAAATAAAACTTTGGCCACCCTGTATATTTACCTACTTGTAAATACGAAACTACAAAGCAAGAAATTAGCAGTTAAACAAGCTAAAATAAAGAAATATAAAATTATGGTTGTTTGAAAATTTTATAACTTGGTCACTTCTAGTCGAGAGGCTAATTTTTTGGAATTTAATTGATTAGGAATTCATTGGATTGTTTGGAATTACTGTGAATTACTAGATTTTCTCAGAAATAACTGGAATTCTTTTTAAAATTATCGGGGTAAATGTCTTAGAATCAAAATTAATATTACAAGAATTTATTTTGGAATTACAAAAATTAAATTAGAATTAATTTAAAATTATAGAAATTAACCTGGAACCATAGATTATTTCAATTACTAGAATGTCGGTTAATTTTTTTTGGAAAAAAAATCAAAAACATCTTTTCAAAATTACGAAATTAATTTGAAATTACAAAAACTACAAAAATATCAAGTTGGAAATACGGAAATTCAGTTGAAATTCCAAAAATTAATTTAGAATTAATCTGAAAAGAATGAAATTACGATGGATTATGAAATTTTATTATGGAATTTTGGGTGAATTTTTTTGGAATTGGAAATAGTTGTATACATTTTTTTAAGTTAACAGTCTCTTGCTTCTAGGTGACACCCTGTATAAAAAATGTACATACAACATAACATTAAACGATAGAGTAAAGCCTTTTTTACCAATGTGTAGGATTTTATTTTTTTAGAATCAACAGTAATAAAAATGTTAAAATGTTCAAAGCTATTAATATACTTACAGGGTGAGCCAGAACTCCCGCCCCAGAGACAAAAATCTTTAAAAATTTCGAAGTTATAAGAATTTAAATTTTGCACTTGACTCTGCGTTTAAAAATTGAAAATTTTATTGCAACTATTTCTGTAGTAAAAATAATTTCCCAATTTTTTTTGCTACAGGCTGTTACAAAAGGAAACAAGGGAGTTATATCTTAAATTGTAACACTGTTTTTTTTACTAGATAATTATAAAAAAAAACATATACAAGATCATCAATATCATTACATAGACATAAACAAATATCAAATGTCAAAAAATTAATGTCAAATATTAAAAAATAAATGTCAAAATTTTTTGCCAGATAAAATTTTTTCAACATTTTTTCCATGTTCCTGGTATGTTATCTTACGTGAAATTTTCTCAGGGGTGCGAGTTTTGAGACACTGTTTTATGATAATTTTGAAAAAAAAAATTATTTGCCAAGTATTACAATTCGTTTCATTACTCATTAAAAAAACTTCGGTACGGTCGATGAAAATCTTTTTCCAAATTTTTTTTATTAGCGTAAATTGTCAATAATTAAAAACAATCATTGCGTAAAATGTAGATCAGTGGTTTTAGAAACCTGTGTTTTTTGCCCATCCAAGCTCAAAAAATCTCGTTTACTTTCATTTTCGCTAATTTTGGACTTGTTATTATGAAAATACCAAATAATCGATCGTCCGTGATGCTGCTTTTTGTGAGTAAGTGGCTCGTTAATATTCAACGGTGCATTTGTCGTTTATTGCGTCATAACGAGTTTGTTTTGTGTGGACACCTGGACATGGATTTGCGAATGAATGGACTTGGACAAGCACAAAGAAAGGATTTGGTCCAAATCGTGTGCGAATCGCAAAATGTGCTAATTGACAGTGGGTTCAAGCAGCGAAGAAGCGTTCAAACAAGTCACAATAATACAAAATTAATGTAAATGTTTTTCGACACGATGTGGAGATTTCCATCAGACGGGATTTCTCTATAATTTTGTTTTTTTTCCTTGATGATAGCCTGGCATCAATCATTGCCAGGTCTTCCGTTTTTGTTTACAATAATAAATCCATTGTTGTACCAAAATTGTTTGACTTTAAATTATTTTGAAATAAAACAGTGAAAAGCTTGGCAGTGCACTTAATTTTCGGACTGTATCAATATTTAACTTACCCTCTACCAAGATGCTTGCTAAAAATAAAAACCCATTTATATATTTGTTGTTTTAATTGACTATTTTAAATAACTATTAATTTAATTAAAATTTGGCACCTTTATGGAAATGAAAATAAATGCTTGGCTTGCTACTCTCGTCTAGATTTTTTTTAGTTAGAAATAAACGTAAGAAAGATGTTACAAGCAATTGCATTCGCTTCATGAAATATTCAAGGAGAAAGCACTTAAATTATAATAAAATTGCAAATTGCTATTACATAATGAGAAATAAAACAAACGAATACAATAAAAAACAAAGAAATTCAATTTTTTGGTTCATTTTCGATGGCTATTACAAGTACATATTTAATTATTGCAACAACAAAGACTAACGGAACAACAAATTTTATCGACTTTTATCTTTGAAAAACAGTTGGTTGTCGACTTATTTTCATTCGTTAATTAATTTATTTATATATTGGCAATTAAAACAATCTGAAACTCATTATTTCTATAATAGTTATAATAAATACAATCAACAAATTTTCTCCATTGTAATTACCAATTTTAGTTATGCAAAAAATTTACAATTTTAATAGCTACTAAGACAACAAGAGCTTTAAACTACAAAACTTGTGTTGTCTTCAAAAAAATTTCCAACACTATAATTAGATCTAACTATTTCTGTAGTAAAAATAATTTTCCAACTTTTTTTGCTACAAGCTGTTACAAGAGGAAACAAGGGAGTTGTATCTTAAATTGTAACTCTGTTTTTTTTTTTTACTAGATAATTATAAAAAAACATACAAGATAATCAATATCATCAAATAGACATAAAAATATCAAATGTCAAAAAATTAATGTCAATTATTAAAAAATAAATGTCAAAATTTTTTGCCAGATAGAATTTTTTCAACATTTTTTCCATGTCCCTGGTATATTATCTTACGTAAATTTTTTCTCAGAGGCGCGAGTTTTGAGACACATTTGTTAATTAATTTATTTATATATTGGCAATTAAAACAATCTGAAACTCATTATTTCTATGATAGTTATAAACACAATCAACAAATTTTCTCCACTGCAATTACCAATTTTAGTTATGCAAAAAAATTACAATTTTAATAGCTACTAAGACAACAAGAGCTTTAAACTTCCAAACTTGTGTTGTGTTCAAAAAAAATTCCAACACTAATATTAGATCAAAAATTTTACTAAATTCAGAAAGTTAAGAAATTTGTCAAAATAATGACAAAATGGTGATAAGTCTTATAAAATACGATGTGATTGACGACGTATTTTATAGAAGAGCAAAGAGATAACCTTAAATGTACCATAGAAACAGTATAGGAAATTAGTGTTGAAAAAAAACTTATTTCTTTGCTTTTTCCTAAATCCTGAAGCAAGAAGAGCTTAAAATCGCTACTTTTGACTTAAGAAAAATTTTTGAAAATATCAAAGCTGAATAAATGTTTAGCTCGGAATCCACCTCCACAAATACTTGAAAAATAAATAATTGCATATTTACAACAACGTTTCCGGCGTTGTATTGCCCCCAGCAAAATTCTGTTTGCAAATTCCTGGTGTTCACGTCATCCCACTTGAAAAAACCACTTTCAAGTAGTGTTAAATTAGTCTTTCTCAAAATAATTATTTAAACTTTGTGAGAATTTTTTTGGATTCTTTTGAGTAATAAATCCTGCAAAAATCAACAATTTTTCTCCTTTGATGTTTAACAGGAATGAGATAGCAATCGATAGGAGCTTCCGGCACGTTCTTATTGTTTATAAAACGCATATAAAATCTTGACAATTTCAGCACCTGTGCCAGGCATGAAGCCACGCTTCTTCTCCCGACGTGGACGCCTTGACGGCCATCATCGAGACCTGCGAGAGGCATCGTTTGAGTCCCGCCATGCTCCCCATGTCGACGAAATTGGCACAAAACTCGTAATTCCTCACCAAACACCAAAGTCTATTAATTTACCGCCGACATTAGATTAACTTTATTGGAGACAAACACCACCAATTTATTAATACCACACCACTGATGATTAGATAAAGGCCAGCCTTTAGATGGATTATTTATTGACGATATTGAAATCATATTATCACAAGGTGTCCTAAACTGGAACGCTGTCACAAGGATTTGAAATTATTAATCCCAGATTAGGATTAATCCCGAGCAAGATTGAGTACGATGTGCGCTGTTTACGTTTTTGAGGAGAAATCGATCACCTGATTTTAAATTGGGCAAAAATTACGGTGAGTGAACTGAAAGTAATCTTGCAAGACTTCAAGACCAATTTACTGCTAAAACCAGTCCACTGAATCAATTTATCGGAACTGGTTTATTTATTGTCAAATTTTAATCCGACTTAATCACAAGTAAATCCCGTTCTCTGAGCTTTGACTTTAGTCACAAAACTCGATTTTCTTGAGAATTAGTTATGTTATCGTTATGACGTTTGTATAGATTTTCTCGAAACTCGAAAGTAACATAAACCACGTTTCCTGGTTATCAAGGTGAGCAGAATAATTGTAAAATAATTTTGCTGTCATGTTGAAAACTTCCGGATTTATCTCCGCTGACAGATTTGATACACACGTGAAAATAGAAAAATAAATTTGGGCAAATTATTGAAAAAATTACACAAAGTGGCGTCTAACATTTCATGCTTAATTTATTTAAAAATACATCACGAAATCGGAGGTTTTTATACGAAATTACTGGAATTGCGATTACCCAAATCGTGGATCACGCAATGCGAAAAAATTTTCGCTTGGCTTTTTTACTTTTAACCGTTACATCTGTTAAATTGTGTAAATACTTTAATGTGTTTACATGTAACACTAATACAAACTAATAAAAAATCATTCGCTGCTGCAGTGTTTTGTGTAGCAGGAATTGTCAATAACTTTCAGAAGAGTTTTTATTACCACTGAAAATTTAACACTCGAATTAGTCCATTACAATTGAAACTCACATTTTCGGACCTGAGATTTTAATCAATTTCAAAGTAAAAATCAATTTTTTGGTTTGAAAAAAATCGAGTTTTAAATACGTTTATTTAGTTTAAAAAATCTATTTAAAAACTGCTTAAAAAAGATTGATGACTTGTCAAAAATATTTTTTATGTATTTCCGTGTCTATAAATTTAAAATTAAATAGGTGTGTAAAATAACATTAACCCAAATCTATTATAACTAGCCATGCCATTTTCACAATACAGACTACAAAGCTAAATTTTGCTTTTTTTTTTAATTTTGAATAAAAAGAAACTTTAATATTGTATAAATTTTAATTTTCAATTTATACGAGTATATTCAATGTAGAAAAAATATTGTATAAAACCTGTTTCTATCAATATTATGTCACAAGCACATAATTTCAAAATTTATTTGCAAAAACTTTTTTTTATAAAAATTGTAAATAATGATTGTTTTGTTTATTAATACAGAGAAAAATCGACAATAATTAACTATACATCTGTGAAATAGGCTTGTTTTGGTGTGGTTTTATTCAAAGGAGATTTAACTGAGACATTTCTCTGCTTAATTCAAGTATATTTTAACAAATATAAATTTTTGCGCAAACAAGACTTTTCCGTCAAAAAAAACATTTTTTTAAATGTTTCAGCTAAATTAAGTAAGATTTTAGCTAAAAATGAAGTAAATCGCTTGAAACTTGCAAAAACAGCTGAATTTAAAACTAAAACAATGATTTTCACATAAGTTTAGACCATTTTTTTTTTAATTAAGTAAGTTTCTGTCTCAAATTTGAGTTAACTGTAAGTATCCGAACGACGATTTTCAAACATTTTTCGGAAAAAATTTGAATTCAGTGAACTTTAAAAACTTTAAAACAAACTAAATCGCTTGAATTTGATAGATAGCGTAATTTACACCTAAACCAACAATTTTTTAACATGTTTCATCAAAATCTCTTAGTTAGAATTTGCCAAAGTAGCTGAAATTGACTGAAAATATATAAATTCAAACCTAAAACGATGATATTAAATGCATGAAAAAGTGTTCATAGATTAATTAAAATCAATATAGACTTTCAGTTACATAAGTAAAATTAAATTGTTTGTTTATTTTTAATGAAGAAAAATTTAATTGAAACACTCTGTAGTTAATTCAAGTATGTAGATGAGTCAAAAAAAGTAAAATTTCACCTTCGGCCCCCAGTATTCTCCAGTATAAAGAGTAATTTTCTCTTGACAAGTATTAACTTTTTCACAGTTACCACCATTGCAGACAAATTAATGACAGTAGAAAAAACAAAATATGAAACTCAGATAATAACCTTATCTGACATTTAACGTGTCAAAAAAGCCAAAGTTCAAAGTGCACAAAGCATTCTAGAATTTAAACGATTGCCAAAATTGCGTCTAAATTACAAAATTAAAACCGAAAAAAACTATCATAAATATGAGCAACTCTCACTGAAGCAAATAATTCATGAAAAAACCATCAAGTGGCAAGTATCCAAATTTCTTCCCAAGGTGGAATTTAAAAAAAATAAGAATATTTTTGATTTACTATGAATTTCAAATGTCATTGCACGTTTTGTAGCTCATAAACAACGTTAAAGTTCAATAAAACCATAAAAACCATTGAAAGTAGTGCAACATCTCGAGTAATCTTCACCAAAACCTCATTAACTTGCAATTATTTGAGTAAATAATCGCACAAAATAATGCACTTGTTGCTATTTAAAACCCACAAAGACCCTCGAGGAGGGCTCTCAACGTAAACAACGCACATCACCTTCGAACTCGTCAACTGACACAGCAAAACCGCGCGACTTGACATCAATTTTGCCTTTTTCGGACCTTTTTATCGGAATAGTGAGTGTTTGTAAATGCAAGGAGCCACCTGTGTCGCACCCGAATCACTTCAAACTGAAAGTATTTTGACGACACCGAGAATTTGGCGCAGTTTGCAAATTCTATTTTCATTATTATCGGCTGGACGGACTGGCTGCTGCTTTTTTGACTATTTTTTCGTGGCGTAATGTCGCGCGACTTGATTGCGAAGAGATGGACTGATAGATAACCGAATCGAACAGGATTTTGCCAGAGAGGTGACGCTTTTTCGATTTCGACAGTTGGTCTATGGAAATTGGATGCGAGCAAGGTTTTGAAGAGGCTTGGAAGTTCAGTGTCAAGTTGAACATGGGTTTTAGTCAATGCGGATTAAGGCTTACGAAAGAGGTGTTAGGCAATCGGTCCTGGGTTCAACAGAGTCATTTATTATATCGAATTCGAAGGATTTCTCATATTTAAACGATTCCACAACTAAACTACGCCTGAATAGAGTTAATGCTCTAGTTATTAAATTAATAAATTAATAAGAAAACTGAAATGACGGTTTTTTTAACAGTTTCGGGAAAATCTATTAAATTAAGTGATTTTCTGGTTTTAAAAAATAGCAGATTTTAGACTTATAACAAGATTTTTTAGTCTGTTTAATTTTTTTTTTATGGAAAGTGACTTTCTAGCTCAAAAATGAGCTAAATTGATTTAAAATGATTGAAATAGACGAATTTACACTTAACTAGACGATTTTCAGGCCTGTTTGGATTTTTTGTTTTAAATTCGGTAAACTTTTTTGAGTTAAGAATCTAAACAATTTTTTGGCATGTTTTAACAAAATTTTGGATTAAAAACTAGAAAAACCGCCAAACATTAATTGAAATAGCTGCAACAACGTTCTTCAGATCTATTTAAACCATATCTTCACGTTAAATAAGCTTTTTTGGTTCAAAAACAAGCTAAAATATTTTAAAAATGCTAAAATTGCAAATTTATACCCGAAAGAACGATTTTTAGGCTTGTTTACTTAAGCGAGAGTAAACTAGTTAGGTCAGCAATACTTAAAATAGACAATTCAGTCATAAAACGATAATTTTCAAGCTTGTTTCATTTTTTTTTTTTCAGAATTGACTGAAATAGTTAAATTTTTACCCAAAATGACGATTTTCAGGTTTTTAGAATATTTTTTTTAACTCGTAGTAGGTTTTTTCGACTCAAAAACAAGTTAATAAGTAACATAAGTTACACTTAAACTACATGTTTTAGCAAAATCTTTTAAAATTAATGACATTTTAGCTAAAAAACGAGATAAATAGCTAAATTTAGACTCGCACTAGCAATTTTCAGGCCTGTTTAGCCCATATTTTTTTGGCTCAAAAACGACCTAAACATATAAAAACAACAAAAATTGTGCTCTAATTTCAGTAAGACCAAAAACAGCCAAATTCAGAGCCAAAACAACAAATTTCAGACTTATTTCAACAAAATTTCTTAAATTATGTAAGCATTTGACTCAAAGATAAAACACTTGTTGGCTGAAATAGTACTGTTTAGACATGAAACAACACTTTTCAGGCCTGTTTAAACCAAATCGTTTGAATTAAGTGAGTTTCTAGCTAAAAAGTACGCTGCTAAAACGCTTGAAAATGACTGAAAGTTGCCGAATTCAAATTTTAAACGAGGATTTTTAAGTCGGTTTCGGTAAAAAAAGTCAGTTCAGTAAGTTTTTTCTATAAAAACAAGCTAAATAACTTGGATTTGATGACGCAATTTAAACCCAAAGCAATAAGGTCCGCAAATTATTTTTAATTAAACAAGTTTTGATTCAAAAATAATGTACATGACGCAAAATTAATTGGAACAGTCAAATTCAGACCTAAAACGGTAATTTTCAACCTTATTTTGACAAAAATGCTTGAGTTTTTTGGCTCAAAAACAGACAAAACTATTTAAGTATTTAAAGTTGGTTGAAATACTCGTACTTGGGCTTAAAACGATGATTTTTTTTTAACTTCTTTTAGCAAAATAACTTCGACTAAATCAGTTTCTGAACTAAAAACGAGTTAAATCCCTCGAAATTGACAGAATTAGCATAATTCAAGATATTATTTACAAACCAATCATCATCATTTATTGAGTTAAATAATAATAAATTATTATTATTTTTGTTTATTTACTTTATTTGGAACAATTATTGTAAAAAAAATCAAAACCATGAGCAAAAAAATGTAACGTGTCCTTGACAAATTTGAAAAGCCCAAATGAATCAATTTTTCTCCCTTTTTGGATTCAGAACAAGACACTGTCGGGAATAATTTCGCAAAACTCAAAAAATCTGAAAATGATCTTTGATCTTGCGTGGTCCACAGTCTACTCGATTAAAATTTATCGCCGAACAACTGCAATGACACAGTGACCTAGACGCACACGACTATAATTTTTTTTTACCTTATTCAAGGTATTCCCGGCATACGTCACATTTTCGTAATTTATTGTATTCAAATTACACCACATGATCGAATAAATTAAGTCCAAAAATCGGACCATTTGAGTTGGAACGCGTCCAAAGGTAATTGGGTCAAAATACCTGCTGAAAACGTGTCCGTTGGGCGCATCCTTGGAGTTGTTGCCGATAGATAGCCGAATCCTGCTGAAGGAGCCCAAAAGGCTGCTTTCGGACTTCCTGCGGTCGGCGAGAGGGACCGGAAGTTGGGCCGGAACTACGGTCGGAACGGTCGAATTTCCCAAAAGTTTCTCCAGTTGTTCCGATTGGACCTTGTTCTCGATTTTGACTTCGTCGAGCATTACTTGGTTGTTCGTCATTGCTTGGCGGCCATTGTGGTGAGGGGGTAAAACTGAGGCGGCGAATACTGACTTAAAACTACGCTAGGGCTACGCTAATATCACACTTTGTTTGGTTTCAGGAACATTTTCGTATTTGTACCTGAAAGAAATCACTAACTGTAAAAAAATTGACAAAACAACTAGAACACATCAAATCCAAAAATTTTAAATACAAAAATAAGATAGGTTGCTGTAAAAACTCATATTCCAAATAAAAATAGCGAGAATTAAGTCAAAATAATTTAAAACACATTTAAATAATGAGAAGAGGAAATAATGAGAAATATGGACTTGAATAATCGTCATTTGTTATTCAAGTCCTTATTGTCCATTATTTCCTGTCTTCACCACATAAGTTGGACGTGAGGATGCACTTTATTTATCTAAATAAGTTCAAAAACATGGAACCAAAATATCATAAATATCGAAAAAGTATAAAACAGTAACTGAAAAAAAATTCTTCATAAAGAACCAAAAGTGTTGAAGTAAGTGAGAAAATAATTTCTTGGACGGCACTCAAATTTAGCAGTTTGTTGATAAGATACTTTATTACCTGATTTTAAACAAACTTTCCTTCAAGATTTTCACCTAAGCTTTCTACACGTGGCATTTATTTAAAACTTGTGAGTTTATATAAGTGCTCCTAATTACACTAAACAATACTATTTTTACGTAAATACGAATATTTGACTTTTCTAAAATTAAAATTTAGACCGAATAATCGTACTAAAAATATCCATTGAGGTAAAAGATAAATTTCAAAAATCTGTTTATGTAAGGTATACCAAATACATCACTCAAAAACCGAAATGTTTACAATAACAAAGTTATAATTTTTCTTACGCAGGCACACCCTGTATTGTATCACGTTTCGCAGCGTCGACTTGACATTTCTCCTAGACACAATTTACTCAATTTTCTTGCAGATTCCGGGATTTTGTGAGTCATGAATATGAAAAAGTCGCAAAATGATCAAAATTATGCAAAGCACGTAATTCCCTATTTTTGGAGTTGTACGTCAGAAAACGAATCGTAAAGGTGCATCGAGAATAAACACCCCTGACACATTTTTCAGTTTATAACAAAGTCAAGAACACAATAACAAAGGCTTGTAGTTTTTGAATTTTTCAGGAAAATCTACGAGGTGCCAAACCTTGAATGACTTTCTCTGATCGTTCGTAGAATAAATTTACATAAAAGCTTGGCAGAATCGTGAATTGCGAGTCTCTTTACGACTAATTATTCACGTTGGGTTTCTATTGTTTGGTGATTGATATTTTAATAAATGTTACTAATCATTATTTATTGTAATAATTTGGAGAAACCACAACCCATTCCGCAAAAAATACACCTGAGAGAAGGATTTATTAGTCATCGCGATGATTTCATTAATGTTTTGCTTTTTATGGAAGTCGTGTTGGACCCATAAAAATTTTATTTCATTTCACTACTTTTTCTCGAAATATTTAAACAATTTCAGTCATGCTCTACATAAAATGTAACTTTATAAAGAATAATTGAGTTAAGCACGAATATTTTATTAATGTTTAATTTTTTTAAATCACTGAAAGTAGCTTGATTCACTTTTATCTCAGAAAGCTGTGTGTGGTTTTAAATTGGCAACATTTAGGCACTTGCCAACTTAATTTCAAAGTCACAGGCAACTTTGATGGGCTTTAATTCGTTTCTCTTGTCCAATTTTTCGTGAATGACATTCTTTGAAGGAGAAACCCCACGTAATCTCTCCGATAACCTTTCTATGTCATTCGCTTTAATCCGCCTTTATTTACTTTAATTACGTTATCACCTTCAAAAATATTAACTGGGGATGCCTTGTCATAAACAAATCAAACCGGTCTGAAGAGTGATTTTTCATCACTGAATTTAAATTTCCCCTTTATAGATCATTACAGCAGGTAGCATAATTCCTGCAAGGAATGCTACCTGCAATGTGTCGTGTGTTGCAGCCGTTGCAATCAGTGGCGCCAACTTATTGCAGTCACGCCACGGGAGAAATGACACAGTTACAGAATGATAAGATTGTTATTGCGATTTTTGCTAAATTTTGCTAATAACAGGGAGTGTTTCCGGTTGCTGAAACGAGCGGAAGTTGGATGAAACGTACCGCTTGGCAACAGATGATATCTGCGATGATGCGTATTTAATTTGCCCAAAAAATACTGTTTCGTGTCTAGAGATAATAATTTTTCAAATTCGCTCAATCGGAAATGACTTCAACTTTTATTTTTCACGTGCTTGTGAATTGCTCTATGATTAAATAAAGTAATTGTTGGGTTTTTACATGATTATTTTATTGAAAACGTTGGTTGGTCTCATGAGACCCACACGTGTCGGTAATTGAATCAGGATGTTAATTTAGATCCTGATCTCGCCACAAATCGGCGAAAACCGCAAACAAGCAACAAAAAACTGTTTTTGAAAATAAATAGACAAACTTCTGAATTCTAAATCTTCAAACATCATTTATTATCTGTTGTTTATTGTTCGTAAAATTAAAATTTACGTTATTTTTGTTTGTGAAACCTGTAATTTAATAATTTCGCAATTTCAAAACAAGATTAAACTAGTAATTTTTGCCGACCAATTCGGAAAATATTAAATTTATCTCTAAAATTGCCCATTAGCGAAATATTATATGAAACTGCCCACTTTTAACACTTGTTATCGATTTATTCCACGCTCTAAATTTGTCAGTTATCAGTGAGACAAAATAAATACAAATATAGAACCGATTTCATTTGATAAATGTAAAGGAAAAATAGCAGTTGTTTGCAAACATTTTTTATTAAATTAATTGGAAATAATTAGCGAAATAAATCGACTATCATTGCAAAAAATAAGCTAATCAATTACGTGATTTTTGAAAAAAGTTGTTTTTCGGTATTTCTTATTTACTATTTTCAATTTCAATTCCTCGAATTTTATTTTTTTGATGAATCATGAAATAAGTGACATTTACATTTCAATTATGATCACAAGATTTCATCAAATATTTATTTATTGCTTAACACAATGCAAGATGGGTTATGAGGAATTACTTTTTACAAAACTGGAACGTCAATTAGAACAACCGTCACTGATAAAAACGGAAATACAATAAATCACAAATCTTGAAATAACTTGAGCTTATAAATGAGGTTCAATACTCGCTGATAACTTATCACCATGTCTAATCAAATGTCATGAGTGCTCCCGATTTACTTCTATTTTTGTCAGAGAGAAATTGACAACATGATTTTCCGAAAAAAAAAAACAACTTCCAAACGGCTTTAAAAATACATAATATCTGCCCTACAACTCGATAGATTGAGTATTTAAATTTAAATTTAGAATCCATTCATTCGAAATTTTCAAATCGACTTATTTGCAGTAAAAGCAAAGTTCATTCTAAGAAAAACTTCTCTTAGTAAAAATAGAAAAGTCAGTTACATGTCGTTGTGGCATCGAATAAAGTGCGAAAGTGTCAAGAAACCACCAAAAAAGTTGGATAATAGCTGGTTTTCTAACTTATCCGGAACCCAAGAAACTTGAATAAAAAAATTTGAAAATTACCAAATTTTTTTCCAAAAGGAAGTACCCAGCACTGGTCAAAACTCACTCACTGGTACTTTTTCAAGTACTTGATACAAATCCATTGATTGTAGTAAATCATTTTGTAAATGAAGGGCACTAACACTCAAAACCGAATTGAGTTTGGATGTTCGCCAAAGAGCGCGAAAGCACAACGTTGTCTGTGTCACAACTGCTGGATATTTGCTAAGTATAGGAGCAGAAAACGTGGTGGCCACCTCTACAGCCACCGACTTTGCGGCATTACATTTGTGACGTCATCGCGAACCATGAACGACCATCGATGGGTGCCTTTGGGCTATAATGGATCATTGTGAAAATCCTTAACGATTTTTAACGGTAATCCGGTGTTGGGTTCGAGGTGATGCTGACTCACTCATTATGCAAGAATTAATTATCATCATTATTTATTCAATTTATTTAATGTCACCACGATTACATATCCAATTTTTTCTCCTAAAAATAAAATTTTAGCAGGACGGAAATTAGGTTACTGCAGAAATTTTTTTCCGACATAGGCAACCAATTAAACCCCACAGCAGGAATCGCAATAATTGCGCATTGCGTGTTTAAATAATTTTTAAGTACTGGTAATTTATTTGAGGGCAAATCTAGGACAAAATGTCACCGATTTGGTTAAATATTATGCAGGATATGTTCCAACCCAGGGAATTGGAAATAACCTTGTCAAAATGTGGGACGTATTTTCATTACAGTTGCGAGATTTCATATCATTTTTTTGCGAAATTATTGACAGAAATGTGTTTAAAATTGCGAAATGTAAACCAGTGAAAATAATAATAAAAGGATGGTGCGGTTAAGCTCAACTTGGCAAACCTGCTTTTAAACCAATTTAAACAAAAATGGAAATTTTAGAATATTTTTCACTATTCTTAGTTAGGAGTATTATTTTTATTTTTTTCATTAGTATTGCTTTTATTTTCTTTTTTCTCTTCCTCTGCCGCCTTCTACTACTTTAGTAAGTTTTCAATATTTTTCTTTCAAATCTTAAAAAAGATTTAAACATTTAACTTCTAATTTGTATTTTCTAATTTTATCTTTAAATTTGTATTCGTCTTGTATACAATTTAATACATTTTTTTACATTTGAATAATAACTTAATGTTATTTTAATTTACAGTTCCTTTAATGTTAATTTATCTCTATGAATAGCTTAGTTTTAAAATTCGCATTTATTTTTGTAGTTTTTTTTTTGCTTCTCATATTTATTTCCGTATTATTTTTTATGCACGTAGCAGTAATTAGCGCCAGAATAAAATTCAGAAAATAATAGGAGTACAAATGAAAAATTAATTGTTGAAGAAAAAACAAATTAAAAAAGAAAAAAGCCGTTTGTACTTGTAACGACTATAAAAAAGCAAAAAATTGCTTTAAAAGAAAGACAAATAAAAAAACAAATAAAAATCCAAAAAAAAGAAAATTTAAAGATTCGACAAAGACAAAAACAAGAAAAATTGTAAAAAACAAAACAAAATTGAAAAGTAAAAAATAACAAAATGCGTTAACTATAATATGAAGACGAGAATAAAAAATAAATGTTAGATAAAAAAAACAACTGAATCGCAAAAAAGTTGCTTCTAAAGTTGTAGTATTTAATCTATTCTGAGTATAAAAAAAATAATTTTTTATGTACTAAAGCATTTATATTCTAAATTCAATATCCTACATGACATTTAGATATAATATTTTTGTATTTTTGTTAAACTAATTTGCTAAACAATCAAGATTTAATAACATTAATTAAGTTTTATTTATAAATAATATATGCGCCGCAATTGCATTTTCGCAGTGAATAACATTTCAATGCGCAATAATAATACGTGTTTTAAAAATGCTATTCTAGTGATCAATTTTCAGAGCCAAGTGATTAAAAAACCTTTTTTTTTTCTAAACGTGAGAAAATTTTTGCTTGTTTGGTAATGTATTTTTAGTTATACGTTCATTTTACTTAAGGTTTATACAAAAAAAAAAAACAGTACAAAGAAATACAAAAATAAAATGAAAAGTATTTTTGTTCGAAATTTCGAGAAAATTAATAAAAATGATGATACTGCTAAAACGTGTTCTACTTATAAAAAGACGATAATGAATTACTCATTGGAAAGTCTTTTCAATGTATTTCTATGCAATAAAAAAGACAAAATTCAACATTTGAATGTTTTATGTGTTGCCTAATAACTCATTTTAAATGTTTATTATTGTGTGCGCTTGGTTTATTTTTGTTTATTTTTTTAACACAGTAATATTTATCTGTTAACTTTTTTATTTAAATTGTATTGTTAAAGCTGCGAATAAATTTGTTACAAAAATGTAAAATTACAATAATGGGTATAAAGTGCGTGTAAAACCCCACAGCTTTGAATAACTAACAAGTTTCCACATTCCAACAACCTTCCCATCTCATTACAGCCAAATAATTATTTAATAATAGTAAAAATTTAAACAAACAATTATCGCAATCACGAAATATGCCTGCCCACAACCATGACTTAATTCCTCCACTCGTTTAACGAAAAGTACTTTTACTAGAATTTATAGTTCAATTTCCTTTTATATGGAACGAGTTGACAGTCAATTCTCTGTGACCTATACGTTTATTGTTCAACCTACACACTTCTTAAGATTGTTACGTATTCTAAGAGATTTTTTCAAATAATTGACTGGCGCCTTAAGAAAAACTACCTAAAGTTGCTAATGTGAGAACACCAACGCCAATTGATAAAAAGAATTATTTATTGCTACAAGTCGAAATGTTATATAAGAGATGATAAAATCTTTGTGCTTTAAAGAGTGCTAGCTTATTTTTTACACAAACAGCAAACACTATGTTGGAATAATAATAACATTGTCATGACTGTATTAATGGAAAGTAAACAATGAGTCAATAATGAAATTTATTTATTGTAAAGATGATACAACAAAAGCGTGCCAACCTAGTGCAACAAAATGTTTTTACAAATCAATAAATGGGTATAAAATTGATATTCCTGGTTCGTTGTCACCTTGAAACCATCGCTTAATCACTAATTAATTCGTGATTCACTCTTATTTATAAACAAATTTTATAGACAAATTTTTGCGAGTAACTTTAACTTTTCTCTCTGAAATGAAGTCAAGTTTAATGATAGCCTCAACCTCATATTGTCTTGAACAAAGCTACGAAGGTTGAGGAATTAAAATGTAAATAAAAATAAACAGTAACATAAATGACAAGGACGCAACCATCTTATCCTCACTTATGTAAGAAATAAACATATAGACATAAGAGGATAACAGTGACGAAAAGAAAATTGAAAATGTGTGAAACGTTATTCTTGTCAATGTCATCGCCAGTTCTGCTCTGTTTACCAATCATAAAAATGTAAAATGTAATAATTTTGTGCTCTCTGTGCTTATTTATCGGTGTAATCAGTGAATTCGTAAAATTGGGTACACATCCTGGCTTTTATCTCAAATTCCCGTTTTTGCGACTGTTTTCACAAAACAATTTCGCTAATTATAATTAAGTACCTAACGCGTTTCAAGTTGATGTTTCACTATTTAGCAACAAAAAGCAAATATTTTTATACAAATTATGCGGGTTTGAAGGCTACAACTAAAGATGAGAAAGCTATTTATTCGGTTTTAATTTCATTTGTGCTTGAATGAACCAAAAGAAAAAAAATATCAAATTTTTTTTTTACTGTAGTTCAACAATTTTGTATCTTCGGTAACACTTTTTAATTTTACTCAGCTTTATTCTTTTTTTCTGTTATTCTACAACTCTTCTATTTCTAATCACAATTTCTTCGCTTTTACACGAGGAACCGTTAATGAATGAGTTGTACAAATTTTTGGAATTCAAGCAAAATTGCTTGAAATTTATTTAAATTGTTTAGAATTACTGGATTTATTTTGGAATTATTGGCATTATTTGTGAATTATTGGTATTATTTCTGAATTACTGGAATTCTTTTTGGAATAATCAGAGATAATAATGTGTTCAAAATTACGTTAAATATTGAATTTATTGTGTAATTACAAAAATTAAGTTGGAATTACAGAAATTAAAGTTGAATTAATTTGGAGTTAAAGGAATTAATCTGAAAACAATAGAATTACGACGGATTATTAATTAATTATTATTAATTTTGGTAAAATCTTTTTAGAATTAAGTACTGAAATTATTTGTGATTTTCTCGAATCTTTCTGGAATTCTTGTGGGAATTATGGTAGATTAACAAAATGAAGTTGGAATTACAGAAATTAATTTTGAATTGTAGAAATTAATCTGCACACAATAGAATTACGATAAATTAGTGAAATTACAAGGTTTTCGGTGGATTTTTTTGGTATTAATGGCATTATTTGTGAAAAACTAGAATTGTTTTTTTTTTGAAATTATAGGAGATAATGTCTTTTTCAAATTACGTTATTGATTTTCTTAGAACTATCGGAATTAAGTTAGAATTACGGGAATTAACTTGGAATTATAAGAATTACTAAAATTTCGTTGGATTTTTATTGAAATTACTAGAATTTCGATTTTTTTTTGAAATTGGAATTATTTATACAGACATTATTTTCAAGTTAACGGTCCCTCGTTTTTGAACGTAATTTATGTCAAACTTTTTTCATCTTTTCTAGTCTTGTTTGGTTTTTTTGTTGTTTATTATATAAGCAATGAGTTTTCACTTTTGCAATCCTATTATTTGATTTTTTATTCAAAACTGTAAAATTATTTGTTTCGAGCCTATACAAAAAATTTAGAAAAAAATTCAGTATTTCGATTTTTTGCCCGATTTTTCCCACAAATCCCACGAACAGTAATTACTTCCTCTTGTAATCCTCTTAGAAAGTGGTCTATCAAGCACCACAATGATCTATCGACCGATAAAGAGATACCAGAGCATTCTTATCCAACAACAACAAAGCCGATAGCCTCCAGAAAATTTCAAACAAACTTTCCACTGGCCAAGTTTTATTTATCTATGCAGTAACTCAAGCGTAATAAATAAAACACACCAAACCAGTTTAAAGACGATCTAACAACCAATTGAAGATAAAAAAAACAATTTGATACCGAATCAAAAAATGTAAATCGTGCTTGATCCCAATCGTGCATACCCACACCCATTGTCCCTTCTCTTTTCCGATTTTTGATCAAAAATGCTTTAACTTCTTAAGACCCATCAGTAGTCAAAATGCGTCACTCAACTGACTCACTTCTATTAGCAAGTCCCCTCATATAAAACCGTTGCACACTCAAAGTACTCTTAGTTGAACTTGACCACTCGCAATGAACACTCTCACCTTCCTCCTGTTCACCTTTTTCACCTCAATCCACACTCAAACGAGCAAATTTTACGTCATCCGACAATGGAAGTACCTCAATTTCACTTGGCCGGACGAGGACACCCTCAAGACGGCCACCGCCACCGGAGACTACATCCCGGAGAATACCATCGTTTCCGGGATTAAGTACTTCGAGGATTACTACTACTTGACGCTCCCCAGGATGAAGAAGGGAGTACCAGCGACGCTAGCAAGGATCAAAGCTGGGCCCACACAGGACACGGCGCCGCCCTTGGAGCCCTTCCCCTCCTGGGAGATGAACCGAATCGGGGGGGATTGTAACAATTTGCAAAATGTGCAAAACGTGGAGATTGACACCAAAGGCCAAGTGTGGATTATTGATGGAGGAAGAGTGCAAACGTTGATGGAACCCATAGTGAAGTGCGGACCCAAGTTGGTAGTGTTTGGGTTAAGGGAGGGAAGGGTGACCACGGTGTTCAATTTCCCGGAGGAGGTGGCGGCGAGAAACGGGAGTTTTTTATACGATATTGTTGTGGATGACACCGACGGGGGGTTTGCCTATATTACGGATAATAGCGCCACTGATCCAGGTAAAAAAACAACAAAGTCCAAAAATTATACATTAGCTAATTAATTTAGCATTATTAACAAATATAAACCCATCAAATGCTTCTCTTATATTTATGTGTGATTTTCATTAAAATTGCTCACAATTAAGCTTGTTTTTTTTAATTTTAATTATTTTAATTGAGAATATAAACAAATTAAATAAAGCAGCCAACAGCTGTAACCGTAATACGTAATTTTCCAAAGATATAAAAGTTGTAAAATGAGAAGTTGTAGTAAATTTAACCTTTATGCAATTATGAAACTGCAATTCCAATTACAGTAAACAGACAAACAATAAATATAAATTACAATCAGTGGCTTGAGGCTAAAGTTTCGTGCAAAAACTGCAAGCAATAATTATATCGTAATTACGTTCTTTAATTACTCATTAATTAAAGAAGTACATTAGGATATTATACCATAATAGCTATACAGTGTTTCTCCAGATATGTGAAACGACTTTTGTAAAATATAAACAATTCTCGATTAAAATTTTAATTTTTTGGGGTTTAGCTCTGCTTGGTTAACGACTAATTTCTAAGTTTTGAAAAATCAAGTATCCCTTGGAAAATTTCAAAAAATACTATTTTTCTGTAAGTGCCTTTTATGTGGCAAAAAAAAGGTGTTTAGGCCCCTATACCCACCAAATTTCAAAAACATCGGCCAACTATAATTTTTCATTTTTTTTTTCAAAATATAATTAAAAAACTGTTAAAAAAATTCTTTGTGTGAAATAAACATAAAAAAATCATAGTTGGCCAATAATTTTGTAATTTGGTGTAAAGGCCGAGATGTTGATTCCAAATAACTTTTCTTCATAACTTTTTGTGGTATTTACCACATAAAAAGCACTTTACAGTAAAATAAGTTTTTTGAAAATTTCCAAGACATACTCGTACTTGATTTTTCAAAATTAAAATTGCGTTAGAAATTAGTCTTTAACCAAACAAGCCTGAACTCAAAAAAAATAAAATTTAAATCAAGAATTTTTTATCTTTTGCAAGAGTCATTTCATCTGTACGGAGACACACTGTATACGAAACCCTCAAAAAACATCATGAAAGGCGGTAGCAAAATATTTACATATAAAATAAAAATAATTTAAAAAAAATTACCATTTAAGTTGGTAATAAACGTACTCCGATTAAAAAATGGATCTGACAGCGTTGTAAATACAGTAAAAATTGATTATTCCTAAAAGCCCACAAACCGTTTCTTAGGGAAAACCAAGACGACAGAAAAAAATATTACACAGTGTTGTCATATATCTGCAAACGTTAGTATAACATATTGCTAGATGCAAAAATAAGCAGCAGATGCATCAACATTTATTCATCATTAATATATCAAACGATAAGTTGAGAAAAAAAAATTGAGAAAATGTGAATTGAAAAACTTACCAAAGTAAGTTTGTAGCTTCAGATTTTGTAAAATATGACCTTAAGCATTTTTTCAACATTTTTCTTATATTCTGAGTAAGTAATGGTAGGCCAATTTTCAAACACCCTGTATTTATAAAAAAAAGTACAAAATTCAAACTTATTTACTTTGTTGGCAAATTTTGATGTAGAGATACATAACGCATAAATTATGTGAAAATAAAAGGATGTTAAAGTAAATGTCAAGTCAAATATTAAACTGAAAGTAATTAAAGTATGAGTCACAATCTACGAAATTAGTAGAAACATCCGTAAATTTCAAACTTTTTAATAAAAAAATCACGAACTACGATTGCAACGTAACAGTAAAACTGTGTTTCGGCATTGTTAATATTCAAGAGATACGGGACGAGCACAGTTTTAACAATTACAAGTACGGCAAAAGTCACTGACATGAGTATAGAATATGGAAGAATAATGTAAAACGACAGTTGCAAAAAATTGTTGGTTCTTCTTTAAGGACCTTTTAGTTAATCAAGTGTTCCTTTTTACTATTGTCCGAACAAATATAACCACTTAATATGATTGTTATGTTCATTTAAAATTAAATTGATTAATAAATGAGGATAGTAACATTAAACATCATTAAAAATTAGGAGTGAATAAGATAATTTAAATTTTGTTATATTACTTCTAAAAAAAGTATGTTTCTGTGTATTTTTTGTGAAATAAGATGTTTTTCTACAAATACATTTAGCAAACTGCTTTATTTACCATAAATTACCATTAGGAAAATACGTAAACTTTGACATTTTCTTAATTTTATTATATTGTTCTGTCCTCAAAATTTTTACGTATAAACAATAAGTCGTAAAAAACTAATTAACGTTGTAGTAAACATTATAGCATTGCGGTTGGTTGAATAACAGATAAATAAATAAAAAATGAGCAAAACAATTGTAATTGTATTACAAAAGAATGAAGAAATCTGTAAAAATATAATTCACACTTTTTTCTTCTAGTGTTCCCAATTTGTTACCGACCACTCCCACTACATGACATAAGACACACAAATTTATTATTTATAACATTTTCCATTCATATTTCAACAAAGGAGTGGCATTTTTATTTTTTATTATGTCATCACAGTTTTTATTTTTTTTTTCAGGAATAATCGTCTTCTCGGTGAAAGAGAACCGTTCGTGGAAAATCCGCTCCCAAACCATGTCGGCCGACCGCTCCGCCACCCTTTTTTCCGTCAACGGTGTCCCCATCTCGGCCCCCATCAACATCGCCGGCATTGCCTTAGGCCCCAAAATTCACACAAACGATGACAAACTCGTAGTCAATGAAGACCGGGAAGTTTACTTCAGCCCCCTGTCAAGCCTCCACCTCTACTCTATCAACACTTCAAGCCTCCGCAACTCTTCCAACACGTCCATCAAAGACTTGGGGTTGAAGTCGTCACAGTCGGTGGGGATGGTTATGGACAACCAGGGGATTCTCTACTACACCCTATTGGGCAACAACGCTGTTGGTAGATGGGACAGTCGCACTCCATTCCAATCGGGCCAAAAATTAATTGCCCAAGACAGCAAACACCTCGAGTGGCCCAACTCTCTAACGTTGGATACAAGTGGAAACTTGACAGTGCTTATGAACCGGCTCAATAGATTTATTTATGATGAGTTTGATTTAAGCGAGTATAATTTTAGACTGATAACAGCTTTCGTGGGTGGGAAAAATTACTTATATGATGATAATTTCAATTATGATTTAAACAGGGGCGAAAGGATGTTTCATAATGAGAGTAGAATGACACCAGAGCCACTTCCGAGTCCTGAACCGGAGCCACAAGCCGACTATCACGATCATAATCATGAAAACGATCATGATCATGATCACATGACATCAACAACAATGAGCAATCACGTCAAAATAGTTAAATCCTCGAGTCATAAATTAGCGAGTAGTTTGTTTACATTAATTTTATGTTTTTTGGTTGTGCGAAGATAAAACAAGTTCGGGAATTTTCAATCGGGTTGCTCAAAATGGCGACTGAATGGCCATTTTGAGATTGTAAATAGTTATAATAATTAATAACACTGTTTCTGTGTAGTATAGTCATTAGCATAAATCAGTTTGTTTTGTTTTGTAATCATTAATACTGTTGCGTTGTTGTATAGTTGTTTTTTTAGTTACCAAAGCCATTTAACACGTAATAAAAAAGCGAAATCAAGTCGTCGCACCTTATTTTTCCTTTTGTTTAATGGACATAGGACGTAGTAAAATTTCCCGATTATAAAATAGTTTAAAATATATTCATCTGGATGCAATATACAAATAAATCTTAACATAAACACCACAAATAAATTATCACTAAAAATGAACAAGACGTATTGAGAAAGGGAACAAAACCAACCAAAAATTATGTACATCGAGGAGTATTCTTGCAGTGATCATGAAAAAACTAAATTGTAACTTAAAAAATATCATTGTGATACAATCAAGTGCTGTTGAAAAACTCGTTTATCACTATAACATTACATTATTGCTTTGTGTATACTTATTTTAAAATAGAAAAAAATTTACAAAGTAGATAACAAAGGGTGCAAAAGTTAAAACTATGTACAAATGGATAAATTATAGAAAAAAATCACAATACCGCTTATCAACTCATTAAACCTACTCATAAATCAGTTCGCGTGTATGAAATATTTACAGAAAAAGAATCACAAAACAAATACTCCATTTCCTCCGAGGAAACTACATAAAAATATATTTGTCTTTTTTACTGAGATAAACATCATCATTAATTAACAATAGCTACAATAGAATCTTTATTGTTGATTTAAAGCACTTTTGGCCATCAATTTAGGCATTTACTATCACCAACGTGTTGGATTTTCGGAAAACAAATTTGGTATTAAAGCGAGCTACGAGCGTGAAATGACTAGCTTTAGGCACTTTTGAACCGTGAGAGCTAAGCAAGGCACTCTTCAGTCTTTCCCAAGACCAATGATATGCGAAAAACAATTTCAAAGTTGTTTAAAATAACAACTTGTTTCACTATTATCACTCCACGGCAAACCCGCACGTTTCCTCCACAGCCTGTGTCAACTTATCGGCCAACGTCTGATAACTATCATAGGGAGGAATATCAATTCTATTAAAACAAGTATGTGCTTTAGGCAAATTCTGCGGTGAACAATCTATACAGTGTATAGTAAAAAGCCTAGGTCCCGCCGCTCCCGTACTCCCTTGCAAAGCCTTAAAACCTTGAAGGGGCACTCGAGACGACCCTGTAACAAACTGCAACAACCTCGCCCTCATCTCCTCCGAATACGACTCCACCACTTGCCAAAACCATTGAACAACTGGGGTTTCCTGTGTACAGTGTTTGAGTCGCGTGTGACTACGCCAATCGGCGATGTCTATAGAACCGATTCCGCTTATCACTAGTTCTAGTTCGCGTTCGTCAAAAGCTCGAAGAAGAGAGGGAGGAATCAGTTCGGTGAAACCTTTCTGAAGTGCGAGGAATTGTTGCTCAATACCGCGCATAAAACGATAATTTACGTAAAGTTTAACGTATTCGCGTTTGTTGTCTTCGGTTACTGGAATGGTGGCGCCGCTCGGTTTCAGTTCGTGGACTTTAATAATACCGAAACTGTTGTTCTCGACGGAGAAGGTGGTGTCAAGAACGCCGTCGATGTTATTCTCGCTATTAAAAAAAAATCAATTAAAAACTTGTGTTTGATTTATTAAAATACATACAGCATCCAGGTGAGACTCCTGTGCAGTTCGGGATCCACCCCTTCGATATCTTGCAACGTGATTGGTTTATTTAGCAACTGTTTATAAAACGGCAACGTAAACCCTCCCTCCAATTGATGATTATGAAACACTGCAATCCCCAAAATCCTCCCAACAAAATGAAAATACGACAAATGTTCCGGATTTACCGCCGAATCCGGATTAATCTGCAACGTATAATGATCATCGCGACTGTACTGAAACAACCCGTATTGAGGATTCAACATTTCCCGCGATAATAAATGCAACCACTCGCGTGCAACTCCCCCGTAATCCAACCCTTCCTCACCCTTAAACTTCACCATCAGTCTTTTACGCATATCTTTCGGTCGCATTTTCATTATAAGTCTATAACTCTCTTCAAACACTTCATTTCGCGAAACTTCAAGTCTACAATGACCACTTTGCGGCTGTAATGCCGTCAATTCCGCCCTCAAAGTCTTCAATTTCGCAACTAAATCGCGCCGGTATTTCGGTAAATGATCGCAATCGTTGAGAAGACCTTGAGGAAGCTCCTCAACTATCCTCGGTCTGGGTGAAAGCGGTGCTGGGTTTTGAGGTGCAGCAGTTGTTGTCGTTGTCGTAACCGTTGTCGTCGAAGTTGAAGCTGATGTTGTACTTGCTGTTGTCGTAGTAGGTGTTGTTCTAGTTGTGGGAGTTGTCGTTGAAGTGGCGCTAGCTCTGCGCAAAATATTATTGAGTATTTGAGTGTTGAGACGGGGATCGGTGAATTGAGTCGTCCGGTTGTTGTGGTCAACAAAATATATCTATCAAAAAAATAATAATAATAAAAGATTTAAGAGTCGTGGGGAGTTAATACCCGTCCTGAGGCTGTTTGACGCATCTCCCAACCGGGAGGTAGAGGACCCAAATGGTCCAAAGCCAGACTCAATGGAGCTAAATCTTTGGGTATTCGAGGGTCGTGCCACGTTGATACACCGGTGGGAATGTGGTAGAAGTACACCTGTCCCTGTTGAGTTGTTCTCAACTCTGTAATTCATTTTTTTAATTTTTCATTTTTAATTAGATAAATCAACAAACCATAACCGGGAGGCAAATCCAGCTTGCTGTTTTGCGTCACTGGCCCTTGCGCCGTCCCCCCCGAATTCCTGTTGTTCCTCCCTGACCTCCTCCTACTACTCCCGTCTCGCCTTTCCTCCGTACTCCTCTGCCTCCTTTCGCCACGTACGATAGCCCTTTGCCCTATCTGGGGACTCACAATGTTCGCATTTTCCCCATTAGGGACGTTACAACTGATGTTATTAGGGGCCGAAACTACAGACGTCGAAGTTGGCGATAACGTTATAAAATTGTTTCTATTGTCGGTTGTTTGAGGCGTGGATGTGGTTTTTTGTGGACTGACCACAGGCGACACCGGTGATGTACTCGAACTGGGGGTTAAAGTCTCCCCTGTGTTATTGTTTAATATTTCCGGTACGCCCATCTGTCACAATTTTATTAATTAATTAACACATAAAATTGTCAATTGTTATACCTGAGTGCCCCCTATCGTATTTTCATTATTGGTGTTATTATTCTCGTTTTGGTGTGTGGACCTCCTTCTTGCCTTATTCGTCGATTGCGGTTTAATCCATTGTGTAGATCTAGTAAGGTGATTAACGTAGTAGGGCCTCCCGTTGTCCGTCCTCCTCTCCTCCCAACCAGGAGGCAAATCATCGTTATTGGAGGGTGAAGAATCACGATCGGCCGGCCCTCGAAGTTCTCCTTGAGGGCCGACAACGGCCAGTGGCGTACCGCTACAAGGACCATCGCGCGATAACAACGAGATGATTATTTGACCTTTAACAGGTTCGCTGTCGGCTGGACAAGCCTTCCCCAAATCCAAACATTGATCTAGAAATTGAATCGTTACGGTACTGCACACATGATGCGACATATGGTTGAGTAATAGAAATAACGGTTACGGTACTGTGTATGGTAGAAAGTGAGCGGAAATGCGAAAAATTCGCTTTTTAAAAACAGAAGATATGATAAACGGAAATGGATCAGATCGATTTCCGTGTTACATAACTGTGTCACATACACACACACACACACACACGTGCTAGGATGTCAATTTTTTGCTTCTCTTGTATTTTAATGATTCATGAGCAACACGCAAAAATGTGAGACTTTTAATAATTTTACAAACGATGTAGATACGGTATGTCATTGTGCTTATTTTTTTAATGAAAAATTCCTTTTATTTGTTTATGGTGATAATATTGACAAGTTAAACAATGTAATAAAAGATAAAAATATGCATAACATTGATATTCTATAGCTAAATAAGTCACACAAGAAGATGGGATTATTATCCATTATTATTGATTATTATTAAATTAGTCCCAAGTAATTACTAATTATTAATGAGCACCCTTCTTAATGTAAACTAAATCTTTGTTGTTGAATAAAACAATTATTAAAACATCCGCAATAAAAATAAAATTCGGTTTATTAACGTCCTTAATTCGTGTTAAAATTCTTTACAAATAGTAAAAAATCACAGTTAGCAGCTAATACCAAAACACCTGTTGTTGATTATTTAATTACTTATAACGACTGTTTATTACGTGAAAAATGTTATATTACAAGTTTTGCTATTTTTGCATTACAATTTGGCCTAAATAAGGTAACAGCTTCGCAAACAACTTTATCGCAAATGTCATCTGTGTGATAAATTATAACATTAGATATTACATATTTTGCTACGATGTAAAGATGACAAAGCTTGCAGAAATAGGTATGATATTATTATAAGAAATGCAAACCGCCAAGTTATTGAGAACTGTCTTATCAAAACACGAGATACAATATTGAAATTATGAGGCTTTTATTTTTAGGTAATTTAAACTTAATGACGAAAAAATTATAAAAAAATAATTTATAATAAAAGAATTGGTCAAATTCACTATTCTGATTGCAAAAAAGTCAAGAATTTAAAGTTTGTAGTGTACAAATTTGAGTTTCTCTTTCAAAATTGCGATTTTATATTATTTCAAGACAAAAGCGTTGAAAAAACTCCAATTTTTTTGTTACCAATTTTAATTTTTTTAAAATAAAATTTAAAAAAAAATGTTTAAAAACACTTGATCGTCATATTGTCACTTATTCATGAAAACTGTTAAATGAGATGTCTCAAGTCCCAATTTTTATTATCACGTTGTGGTTTTTAATCCTTAACCTTTCCAATTGCGTCAATTACTTATTAAACACCCCATATATCGGCAAAATCGTCATTGCCTCGTCGCTTAATATGGATTTCAAATTGATTGATTGGCTCGATTTACACTTCCTGTTGATGACAAGAGCCCGAGTTTCATACTACCAACAGTGAAATAAATAAAACATTATTCATCACATTCATTCTCTTTCAAAGTACCTACTCCAAAGCGTAATACCAAAAAAAAAATGATTTTTTTTACACAATAGTTACGCAAACCGTTATTACATGACACGCATCGAATTGAAAGTAATTTATTTTTATTAAAATCCTTTTCCGGTGTGACATTGGTTGGAAATCGAGTCGTTACGGCCCGCTAACTACACGTTGATTTTTTCCATCGATTTTGCGACGAAAAGGAGGTTTTACCTCGACAAAATCGATGCACGTTTAATATTTTAAATTGCAGTTTTACCTTGAATCAGGAAAAATAAACATAAAAATTAGCCTCTGTGCGGAATAATAGAAATAATGAAATGAGTGTGGCGACGACTCAACTTTCTCAATTAAATTTTAATTTAGAATCGCCGGCTCGAATTATCTTTAATGGGTTGTGACAACAGATGTTGTAGAAAATTTCAATGAGTGCAACAATAGCTCATTTGAGATAATTGATAATTCGAAAAATCGGGTCTTATTGCCGTTATCGCTAATTTGGGACTCACATCCGGTGTCTCTCAGCCTCTGGATGTGCGAATTGACAATCCGGACGCAGCCCAAGAACCCGCTCCCCTGCTTCTTGATGACTTTGCGGTGGTTCCACACTGAAATCGTAATGGAATCATTCCGCCCGATGTACAAATCGTAGTGTGAGTTCCATTTCGGCTCTAGTGTGTTTTTAACAAACTCAGTCGAATGACATTGTCCACTACCATCCACTGAAATCTTCGCGAAAGGGTCTGGAAGTCCTGCGAAAAAACGCATCAAAACGCCACTCCCACACCCACCCTTGCACCAACTTACGGAACAAATCCTTCCGGACCAAATTCCTCGCACAAAGAACTGGAAAAGACACAAGTTACATCACAATTTTGTTAACTTGGGAGGTCCCCCAATGAGGCCATATTGTTTGACAGTTGGACAATGCGGTATTTTCGACCGCACTTTCCGGAAAAAGCACCCAACTTGTACTTACTCGTCAACCGAATTTTTTGGGCACCATTTCGACGACTCGATGGAGCGTTGGACATTTTCAAAATTGCTCGATTTTTGTCAACACCATCACTCACCTCTCACACACAACGCCATTTTTGAACGACGCGACGCGAGCGACACCTAACGCAACCTAAAATGGCGCCAAGCACAAATATTTTTCGTAAGTCAACAACAATAAAGTGCTAGTGATGTGGGCGCAAATTACCCCAACAATTGTACTAAAGTCGTCAAAACAGTGATTAACACACCAAATTTCAAAAAAAATAATTTGAAATAGTAACTTTTGAATTAAAAATTGAGCAAAAATAGAGGAAGCAACTATCTATTTAAAAAAAAAAAAAAAAAGGCACTTAATTAATAAACCCGCCCATTCGCCTCATGTCCTCACGGGACAGCTCAATGTTGTCCAAAGTAAAAAAAATTATAACACAATTAAAAGAACAAATAACAACAAATTTTCTAAATTTTTTGGTCATTTTTGAAAGACTGTATCTCATCGAAAAATAGTCGTATCTAGATTTTTTTTAACTATTCTAAGGCTTTATGTTTCTAGTTTTGAGATTTTTTGACATTTTTTTTTTCTGTGCTACAGTTCTCACGCAAGCGCAGGAAATAGCGCGAGAAAAAAAATTGAAAATTTCTTTCGTTTTTGTCTTTGGTCGTCGGACTTGGGGATGTGCCGGATACCCTGTTCATGTGGCTTTAATATGCTATTTTCATATTCTCTTAAAGTTTGTTTTTTAATTATTTATATGCGTGTGGATCAATTAATAATTAATAATAATAATAATCAAGTTATCAATCAAGTAAATAACTTTTATCAGTTACAGTGACCTGAATCCTGTTATTTTAGATACAAAATGAGAGATGACACTACCGTTTGTAATTGCAGTTTTCTATAAATGTGATACACGTTTTGACATTTGTGGATTTATATCAGTGTGAGGACAAATCTATATAAAAAAAATATCCGAAATCAATTAAAATCGTCTACATAATGGTCACCGAAGAGCCCACCGAAAACCCCGTCGTCGACGACACTAAATCCACAAAAAAACCGGATCCTTTAACGCCCTTCACTCTTGAAAGTAAGTTTTATCAAATCTAACCTCACTTTTCTACCATCTGTTACACTTCCAGTCCTCAAAGTGATCAAAAACGCCCAACAACAGCACGGCCTCCGGCACGGCGACTTCCAGCGCTACCGAGGCTACTGTTCTCGCCGCATCCGGCGCCTCCGTAAAGTCCTCAAGCTGCCCCAAGGCGATCGACGCCACTTCAAAAAACGCGACGTCACAGAGGGCCACATTATCGACAAAAAAGCCGACGAGCGCTACCTGGAGATCCCTCTGATGCTCTCCGAGCGCTGCTGGGCTTACGCTATGCAACTACGCCAAGAGGCCAATACCGAACCTAGGAAAAAGTTTCACCTGATTCAGAAACTACGCAAGGCTTGCGTCTACGCCCTCCAACTGGAAGAATTATGCCAACAGGAGCGGTGCGACGCCAGAACTAAACTCGAATCGCAAGCTTACGTGGCGTGGATTCAGGGTAGTCTCCAATTTGAGCTCCAAATCTGGCTCAAAGCCACTGAAAATCTGAAAAAGGCGCAAATGATTTACGAGAAACTCGCTTCAGCTTTGCCGGAAAACGAGCAAGCGCCTTATAAACAAAGGGTGGTGGAGATTACTCCCAGTTTGCGTTACTGCGCTTATAATATTGGGGATGAGAAAGCTGTTGATTTATTAGAATTGAGGAGTCAAGGGGTTTTGGATAATTTCGACGCTTTGGTGTCCCAATCCAAGCAAAAAACTGAAGCGGTTCTCCACGAAGTGCAATGGTTTGGGATTAAAATCCCGGTCAGAATCGAACGAGTCAGACTGTTTCTTTTGAGTATTGAAGGTTTGGATGAATCTTTGATTCATGCTGAAAATAATCAAGCGAAAATTAAAATTCTCGAAAATTTATTTATCGATTTGAGGGACATTATTTCGCTAGCTCGAGACGTCGTAAGGACGGAAAAACAGGACCAACTCTTGCTGTCTTATTTGTTATCAATTCGAGTTGAGAGAACGTCCCAAAGACACTTACTATTAATGCAACAGACTCGAAAATCACAAGATTGTGTCCGTTTACTCGACATAATAATCCAACAAACGGGCGAGTTGTCTCAGAATGAGTCAATCAAAGACGTGAAACTCGCTCAGGATTATTACAACCAACAATTGCAAGCCTTCAAAGCATTGCGAGTTTATTTCCTTGCGAAAACGCAAGCGGCCCAAAAACGTTACAAAGAAGCCGCCGTTTTGTACGATTCTGCTTCCAAAGCCCTGAGTAAACTCCCAGCGAAAAATAAGTTTCTCAAAGAACTCGATGATTTATTAAAAAGTGTTAGAGAGAGCGTCGATGTTGATAAGATCACAGCTCAGGCTAACTGTGTTTTGGATCAGCAAGAAGATCAGATTCAAGTTCCTCAAAAGGTGTACAAGAGTAAGAAACCGTTAATTGAGCGTTTGGATGAGTTTAGAGAAGAGCCTCAATTGTTGAGTAAAAATCCGAATATTGTGAGTCTGCCTCCGGCTATGGAACCGATTCCTGCTAAACCGCTATTTTATGATTTGGCATTGAATTTTGTCGAGTTGCCGGATTTAACGGAAAAGTTGGAAGGAGGGCAGAAGAAGGAAAAGGGGGCGGGGATTTCTGGGTTTGTCAAAGGGTTGTGGGGGTGGGGGAAGAAGTAAAGGGTGGGGTTTGCGGTTTTGTATTGGAGAATAGGAATTTTAATTGTTTTTTTTTATCTTTTAGGAATCAAATATAATAATTAAGAAGATTGACGGTTTTTTCCTTAATTATTAATTATTTTTCAAGTATTTATTTAATCTTAAAATACAGTCTTCCTATAGCTACACGAAAAAATATAAGACTTTGCTGCAATAGAGCCATATATAATATAAACAACCTAAATTCTGACCAACATACATAAGATTTTCAAATTTGATTTGATAACGTCATATTAAAAAAATATTCTTTCACTCAATGATAAACTTAATTGAACAATTTAGGCAGTTTATGGCACTGTCGGCCTTAATAATACCTGGAGATTCAACTTAAATAACATTCTTTTGATTCATCCCAACTATCCCAAACTCATTTGCTTCTCTAATCTCAACTTAAGCGTCATTTTCTCCTCTCGAATATCGGCCAATTCCTGACTCAATTCCTGGCAGATCCTCAACAGCACCGTATTCTCCTCCTGTAACATCTGAAACAACTCCCATTTGGCCTTCTCGTCGCCGCCGTCTTGATTTTTCGCCGGTTTTCTATACACTTCAAACGCTCCGTGTTTCCTCGGCAATTCCGTAAACCTTGCAAAAATTTTCTTTCTCTCTGCTTCATACAAATCACCCGGAAAAATCCCCTCGTCCACATTTTCATACTTTTCGAAACTATCAAAATTGGCAAAGGCATCCCCTTCTGATCTCTGATTAATCAATTTCTTCGATTGGATATTGGGACTAACTCTGGGCGGGATTGTGGGCGGAGCCCCCAACTTACTCAACCTATTCAAATCGAGGGAGGAGCTTCGACCGTGACTTTTGAACGGTCTGGGCGGAGGCGGAGGAGGTTTTTCTTTTTTAGGCGGGGGAAACACGGGGAGACTCACTGGACCTTCATCACCCGTTTGAGTGGTGGGGGGTGGAGGGATGGCACCTGGACCCGGTATGCTGATTTTTTTCGGCTGTGGCCGTTGGATGGCGCTATTATCGGTGAATTTCTTGGGACTGTGCGCTTCAGCATTGTCGACAGAGTCTTCGCCAGGGGGCGCCATAGGGCACTCTGGAGTGATTCTCAAAGGGACCGGATGCAGGATTTTCGAGTCTTTATCGAGTGTGATTTTTTGGAAATCGAAATTAACCGGTTTGGGGCCGGGCGAGCTCACCGAACTCGTCGGACTGTCGACGAATTTCGTCCATTCTTTGGCGGTGTCTTTCGTCTGGGGGGAGAGCATTGGTTCGGTCTCGGGGCTAACGGAGAGGGGGGTTTCATTGCCTGGGATGAGAGTGGGAGGAAGGATGTCAGGGAGTTCGATGTGGTTGCGTCGGAGGACGACTAGATGCATCGCCGTGTTGAATTCCTGGAGGCTGAGGGCGCCGTCTTTGGTCACGTCGGCCAGCTGCCAGATTTTGCGGAGTTCGTGAACTGGAAGGCGGGATTTTTCGAAAAACATGCGAGCAACGGGACCGGCAAGTAAGGCGTTGGTGTCCGGTTGGAGGGAGCGGAATTGTTTCGTGTAATAATCGCGTTGTTCGGGATTGATCGTCCAGATTTCGGAGCTGACTTCTGTGTCTTCTTCGCTGCTATGGCGGTCGCTGGACTCTTCCTCCGTACCTGCCAATGGAAAATTTTAACACACATTTACAATGAGGTCGAATCTAGAAGTACACCAGGGCGGAGCCTAATTGCGCGCAAACATGAGAGGGGACGCGGAGCAGTGACATCCATTCTCGAATACTGAGATTCGTCACGCCACTGCTTGCAAAAACTCCCCTCTTTTTTAAAGTGGACGCATGCACGCCTAGGTGTGTACCTCCAGCTTTTACCCCACTCTAACCATAATGTGTATACATTAATTAAAAATGTGAAATACAGAGCAATAAGAAAAATTAAATTAGAATAGCCTTTTGCATTGCATATTACATATTTTTAATTTTTTAGTACATAATTATACAGGTGTTTCAGAACTTGCGCCACACAGAAAAAAGCCAAGTAAGGTAAGATATTAGGAACATGGAAAATTTGTTAAGAAAATTATATCTATGAAAATTTTAAAATTATGGGGTTTAAATTTTGCACTTTGACTCTAGAGGATGCGCCAAAACTCAGAGAAAATTTTCAAGTAAGGTAAGATACCAGGAACATGAAAAAAATGTTTAAAAAATTCTATCTGACAAAATATTTTGACATTTGACTTATCTATTTAATGATACTGATGATCTTTATAAGTTTTTTTACAATTATTTAGTAAAAGGACAAAAATTTTGCCAATAAAAGCCACAAATAACTTTGAACAGAGTTACAATTTAGCATACAGCTTCCTTGTTTCCTCATTTAATGGTCTATAGCAAAAAAACTTGGAAAATTATTTTTCCAACAGAAATAAATAGAGTCAAAGTGCAAACTTTAAACCCTTATAACTTCGAAACTTTTATAGATAAAATTTTTTTAACATTTTTTCCATGTTCCTGGTATCTTACCTTATATGACATTTTTCTCTGGGGCGCGAGTTCTGGCGCGCCCTGTATATTTATCTCAGTTACAAAAATAATTTTACATGTTTACTCAGTAGAAAGAAAAGTTGATTTTTCTCTTGATTTTGGACTTTTGGAATAATCTACTCTGCTTTTTAAGTCCTATCACATTGGCGGTTTTATTATTTTGACAATGATGTCACTTTGACAAATGAGTTTACGCAAGTTTGTGAAAAACATAATTTTAATAAACAGCAACTCAAAGAAACAGCTTAAAGATAAAAACCAGTCATTTTTAACAAGAACTATCATGATTTAATTAATAAATTAATTGTCAAAGTGACATATAGTTGTCAAATAAATAAAACCGTCAATGTGATAGGACTTAAAAAGCAGAGAAAAATTATTTTAAGTCGAAAATCAAGAGAAAAATTAACTTTTCTTTTCCTGAATCAGAATAATGAAGTTTTAAGTACAGATTTGTTCGTTTCAGATGAAGCAAAAAATGTTTTTCCTGTGCAGTTTTGGTGTAAAATCAAAGATAAAAAAAAATTTCTCCTTGTAAACTCAATCCGGGGACATACTGTATAATAAAAAATATCAAACGTCAAAAAATAAATGTCAAAATTTTTCGGCATTCTTTCTATGTTCCTGGTATCTTATTCAGTATTTTTCTCTAGGGTGCGAGTTCTGAAACAGCCTGTATAATTAAATGAAAATATAAAAAACATTATTGAACTAACTTTTATATTGTAAGACTATTAGAAATCATAAGACGTAAACAAATTAAGACGGAAAAAAGTTAGTCATTAGTTAAAAATTATGTTGAAAGAACATATTTTTACCAAAAAATAAATATCTCCTTTTTCAATACTAAATGTGAAACATTTCAAAATGAATTAAATTCATAACTTAACGAGTCATTAATTTTCATGTTTATCGAATTGTTTATTAACCAAAAATAATGTGTACTCCGCAACCACGCGTTGTAATATGTCGCAAGTATCCGTTTGGTAATTTAAATTAATTAAACAAAATTCATTAAAAGTACCCATTTTTGGAAAAATGAATGTAATGTGTCTGATTTGACAATACATTGATTATTTCGAAGCTCGAAATAAGTATGCGCAAATGCCGTCATACAAACACATTAATAACTCAATTGTTAATCAATTTCGTGACACCTGACTGTTTATTAAACAAAAATCGTTTTGCTTTTAATGATTAATTTTACCGAAACAATGGTTAATTATTTTACTCCATTACTTTAGACTTACCCAAAAGCTGTCTTTGTTCTTCTGAAACCAACCCCTGCCAAGCCCCCCCGATTGCCCAACTCCTATCCTGGACACTATTCGTTGGTGTAGGGCTATCAGACGCCGTACTGGAAATTTCAGGCGATCCATTCCTAACTATACTAAGCGTATCACTATCAACTTCCGAATCGGTGCTGTTCGCATCGATTTGGTCAACATAATTGGCATCGTTTCTCAGTTCGATTAAATCAGGAACTTGTGAATCACTCTCCAGATTATTCCAAGTAAACCTCGGCAAAGGCAGCTCCAAATTGGAAGTGACTACGTCGGCATTTATGGGCATGTTCGCCTGATAGGCCGCGACTAATTTCAAAGCGGAAAAAAATTGCTTTCTAGACAAACTGGTCGTGTTTTGGCCCCAACAGATCTCTGAAATCTGACAGCAGGAACGTCAAAAAGTGAGGTTAAAGGGAGAGAAAGCAACTCACTTGGGATATGATGTCTTCGGGCACGTTGCCAGACTTGATTAATTCGACGGTTTTGGTCAGGGAGGCGCTTCCGGATTTTTCCTCGTCGCAACAAAGAAAAACGTCGGAAAAATATCGTTGTAAAGTTTCTGACAGCTGTAACTCCTCCATTTTTGACAGCTGAAGGAGCAGGGGGGGCAACTTTCACCTTATCACTTTAGAATGTCACTAAAACTGTAAATTAAAAAAAATACAAAAAAAAAGACAAGAAACACAATTATAAATACTAAAACCATTTAAAAAATATATACATATTATATTATACACGGAGTCTAAGAAGTGTAACAATTTTTCACCTGGATTCTCATACCAACCGTGATAGACCAAAACATTTTGTTATTTATTAAACCAATTTTTTTTTGTTTCTTTATTACAGTAATTCACTTAATTTAGTTTTATACAATGTGTATAAAAAGTAATTGGCTTTAACCATGCTTCTGTATTTTTCAACATTTTTTTAGGATTGTAACTTATTTATTTTACCTTTCTTACTTTTATTTAGATTTTTTAATGAAAAATGTGTTTTTTACTTCATTTTACTTATTTTTATCAAGTACACAGACTATAATAAGTAGTTTGAATGTATAAAATTCTGCTTTTGTGGGGCATTCCGGCCCCCGCCGGCTCGCCACCAGAAAAACATCTCGCTGAGATAATAAACGTTTTTCACCGACAATTTCATAACCCAACCGCTCCGAGCGGTGCATGGACTAGATTTTTATATTAATTTATCTTTATAATTCGATTTAATTTAAAAGAAAAAATGCCAGAGTCGACTCGTTAAAGACAAGTTCTCTCAGTTCTTGTCGAAAGTTCTTCGCGATCGGTTTCAAACCATTACAGAATAACAAAAATAAGTGACCCTAAGAGGAAACCTGACCCTAACCGAGACAAAGCGCGCCTATTTATCATTTAGGTCAGGGCCGTACTTGCGATTATGATTTTTCATTTACCTTGATCTTAACAAATGTTAGGTGTGCTGTAAGTGGCAATTAGTTTTGTGATATTGCTGTGGTGAGAAGAAAATATGAACGAGAGCGATTTGCAACTGGCTAGGGCTCTTGTGGCTGATGAAAAACACAATTCGGCCAATAGTACCCCGGGGACGAGTCCGACGCCGTTGAAGAAGACGGTGGTGGGCAAAGCGATGGAAAAACTTAATACATTTCGGTAAATTTAAAATTTTCATAAATGATATTTTGTAGCGAATAAATTTTGAAATGCTAGTACTGGTAAGAGTCATTGCACATATGTCCGGGTAGCTCAGTCGGTAGAGCATTGGACTTTTAATCCAAGGGTCCAGGGTTCAAGTCCCTGCTCGGGCGGCCATAATTTTTTTACTTTTGTTGACGTTTTTTTTTAAATATTTTTTGGACCAATTTTCCGCTGATAATCAAACCAAATTAATAACAATAACATGTTTTGCTACACATTACTATGTATAATTATTATTTTAATTGATATTGCTTCCATGAATGCAATAACTAACTAGATAAGGTAAATTCTTACCGTCATAATAATAATAATAATGTTTAATGCCTTTCACTAATGTTGACATTGCTTTGCTTATACAATTATATTTATAATTAAAATTCTAATTCAGAATTTAAATGTTAGGACAAATATCTCAACTGAAGAACAATAACAGTCGTTTGTGGAACTAACCTTCGATAGCTCAGTTGGTAGAGCGGTGGACTGTAGAGGGTCAAAATTGTAGACATCCATAGGTCGCTGGTTCAAATCCGGCTCGAAGGAAACTTTTTTTTTAAATGCTTTTAGAAATTTCAGGTTCACTTAAGTTTAATTTTATAAACTTCTTTTATTAAACACATTCAAATTAGTATTTTTTTAAATATTATACTTTTGATAATTATTCCTATATGATTATTACTATTTTTAAAGAATTTAATAATACTTTAGTTATTATCTGAATTCAAAATAAAAAGTGGCTTTCTTATTGTTTACTTATGTTAATATTTACTTGTACAAAAAATTATGGATATTTTAAATTTAGAAAAAACTAGAAATATAGTTGAAAACGTAATATTATTAGCATATTGCATGCCATTATTATTAAAAATTAATTATTTTTTAATTTTTAATAATTTAAGTAACTACTTAGTATTTATTTACAATATAATTATTTAAATAATTACTAAAAGTTTATTATCTTATGTCTTCAAGTATTGTAGTAAACACAACAAAAGTCACAGCACTGCTAGTGTAGTGGTATCATGCAAGATTCCCATTCTTGCGACCCGGGTTCGATTCCCGGGCAGTGCATACTTTTTTTTTTCAATGCGTAATAATATTTTTTTTTACATTTGATTTGTGGTACAATATCAATAAAAAAAAAGAAATTTTGAATTTACCAGTAACAAAGAACTTTATTTCAACAATTTTTATTAAATTTGATTACGTCACCAGATCTTTCAATCTAGTTTCATAGCTAAACACCGCACCCAAAATTGCTTCCAGCATATCCAATAAATCTCGCCAATTAAGTCATTAATTTCTAATCTAATTATAACATAATTTGGATTACAATAATAAAACGGAATGACTCATTGTCACTATGTAAATTAATTGTTGCAAGATTTGTTTTTGTGGCCAGTATTTAGATGTAGGTAGCGTAAAATCTAATTTTGATTCGCCTACATTATTTTTGATTATGTGGGTGTGTTGTGGAGTTCTCAACACATTTTTTTTTTGCGTTACGCAATTCCTAAGGGCAAAGGTGTTGTCTGATACATTTTAAGACTAGACGATAAATTGTAACCCTCGCCTTCTATTACACACTTTCACATTCTGAATATTTATTGTACAACGTGGTCATTTTATGTATTTTTCTATAACAAATAACTTGCTATGTATATTCAGTAATGTCAGTAACTTTATCAATTGAAATTTTGGTTTTTATTTTAAAACATATTAAATTTTAGTTAAAATAACAGCTATTGGTCATAGAGTAGGTATGAAAAGTTCAATTAAGTAAGAAGGTTGCTTCGTAACTTTGCACCAATCACATGTGCGCGAATTGACGTCACTGGAGGTTTCGTTCAAAAATAAGATATGCAACCAAACATATTATTAAGTTAAAAAACTAGAATTCCGTAACATAAATACTAGTAAACTATTTTTTATTAAGGGTAAAATAAATAAAATATGTATATACATTGATAAAAAAATATAAATTTATTTTGCTAAAACTTGCAATATTTTAATTTATAATTTTATTCATTTTTTTGATTAGTTTATCAGAAATTTTCTCGATAACTATTTATCGCAGAACACTGTTTTTTGTATATGATAGAAAATTAAATTTTCTTTCCAATGGTACCAAACATAAGCGGTTATCACCGGAAATCCGGAGTTATTATAAATAGACCGCTCCGGGTGCCAAAAACGACCAATATGTCGACAAAAATAAAAAAAAATTAACTTTAAAATCGATTCATATAACGTTTTTTTACATTTATGGTGATCTTAAAGACTCAAAAAAGTGTACAAAACGTTATTGGGTCCAGTTTAAAAACTTACGAATTTTTTGAGTTTAAAAACGCTTGAAATATAACACAAGTCTGAAATCTAACATAAGATGATCAACTTCAGACAATTCAAAATCAAAATTGACGCCAAAAAGAAAACTTTAATTTGAAGATACTTTGTTTTCGCTGAAAATTAAAATCTCAAAAAATCGCACACTTAGGTGTGTTGGTCCTTAAATCGAGACAAATCAGGACATAAATGTAAAACAAAACAAGACAATAAAAACCTAAACATGTCCTGGCTAAATCAGACGTTGGTCTCGGCTAATCGAGCCCAACTCCACCATATAGCCAACTTACTCGCTCTTTAGTGTCTCTCACTCCAAGTTACTTGCCTGGTAAACAGCTCTTTTTTTCCAAACAAGCTGATATTTTGCATACACACGTAATTTCCGTGACATTACAATAACATTTTTGCTGATAAACCTTTTACGTTTAAATATTTATAATATAAAATGATATATTTTAAAAGTTAGTACATAAAATGTTAATAAAACTAACCGTCGATTAAACCCTCTATTTCAAAATTTAGTTTCACAGAATCTAAATTATATTTTCTTTGCTTCTTCTGATCGCTGCTATAATTTCTTAAAATTTCTACCGATTGAACTTACCCTGTGCGTACATTTTGCTCTAAGTTTTCTAGTATAAAATTATTAAATAATTAATTGTTTGAAGCAAAAAAAAATAATAATTCCGGTACCGGGAATCGAACCCGAGCCTCCTGGGTGAGAGCCAGGTATCCTAGCCACTAGACCATACCGGATGTTGAAAGTGTTCTTTGCTGAAAATATTTTGAGACCACTCAGTGCAAACCTAAGTTATGTAAGTAGTTAAAGTAAAATATTCCCATTATGATAATAATTATAAGTACCTGATGCCATTTATTATTACAAACAATATTTACTTATAGTCTTGAGTAAAATTTCTCGATTCTTTTGTAGCAGGCAAACATGAAATAAAAACATTCAAATTTTCTAGTAAAACTTTCGTTACTGAAGCGCTGGTTTGCAATTTTGAGCTTCTTACTATCAGGAAAACAGCAATAGTACCGAAATAAATTAAAGTCACTTTTCAGTTGTGATTTGAAAGTATCTAACAAGTGCGATGGTGGTGTAATGGTCAGCATAGTTGCCTTCCAAGCAGTTGATCCGGGTTCGATTCCCGGCCATCGCAACTTTTTTTCCACTTAGTCATTGTTTTGTTGCATAATTATTGTATGTCTAGGCCAAATGAGAGTTTTTAGAGGTGATTTCACTCACTGATTACTCACGTCGATTGGAATTATTATTATATTAACATAACACGATTTCTCGTATTGTTTCGAAATTAATTGTAATTATCATTAATCTTAGATGGCATGTTTATGATTATTAATACGTAATTTGTTGAAAATTAAAAAAATTTGTATATTAATTTTTGATGCTGTCACCTGTCATTCGCTGTCATATGTCAAATTTCTCCAAAAATGACGTGTAATAACAAACTCGAAATCGTAAAATTCCTCGTCGTTGTGTGAGTGTGCCCCTTTCAGTCTTTCGTTCTCGTGCCCAGTTCGCAACTTTGTTTCATATTTGCCAAAATGTCAAAGTCTTTGACCTAACCTAGTTTTCATAACAGTGGTGAAATAGAGGCTACAATATCGTATTATGGCATCACTATGGGCCGGTTCGGATGTGGATTTGTCCGTTTTGCACCAGTGCAGGATAGCCGAAAGGTTAGAGTTCAGATTGGCCTGTTTGCATAAACAGAAAATCGCTGATTCTGATACGAAATGCGAAGGGGAAATTCACAAATTCAGACAGCGCAGGAGACGGTCAGGCACTTGGCCGTAAGTTATTTGACATTAGTTTGGTAAAATCGGTGAGATAAAAATAAAGATTTTGAAATCTCAAATATTCACGGGTGGTATGGTGTAAAGGTCGTTGGAAAATGTCAAATATAATCCGGTATGGTCTAGTGGCTAGGATACCTGGCTTTCACCCAGGAGGCTCGGGTTCGATTCCCGGTACCGGAATGCTTTTTTTTTTTTATTTTTTATAAATCTACATTATTAAGTAAATAGGGATTTTTAAAGGTAATAAAAATCTCACGGTGCACACTTTTTTCTGGGAAAATGAAAAAAATAAGTCATTTCAAAATAGGTCCTAAAATACACGAAACGGAATTAATTTATAGGGATTGAAAAAAGCAAAAATTATCTGTTTTAAAATTAGAATTTTAAATGCGGAATTCAGAAAATAGATTTGTATGTCACTCAAACGTATTATTCATAAAATAAAACAAATAACAAACATTTTAAGTCACTAGGGCTAACACCAATTTGGGTTTAAAGTGGAGAATTTTACTGCTTTTTATAGACGAGAATTTAATTGGGAAATGAGAAAAGTTTTTTTTTAGAAATTATAACATTTGTTTAAATAGTGAAATCTACATTTTACGTTTTAGTGAATTTGTTAAATTGCATATCGTATTAGAGTTAATATGATATAAACGCAAATCCCTGTTTTATGTCACTAATTATTTATTATCACTGTAGGTAATTAATCTTTTAAGACACATAATTACACATGCACGTCTTATCGCATGGTATTTGTCCACGTTTAGTTTGTAGCTTCATTTGCCATTTAGTCGTTTATTTCTGGATTGTACAATAAACAGTTCGGCCGCAGATTCGATCTTAGTAGTAGTGCATTGATTGCTTGTAGTTTTAGTCATGCAAAATAATTTCTCGCGATGCTTGAGTCTCGTAGATTCATCATCATCACAAAGCATCAAGTTGTGTTATTTTTTAAATAATTATTTTTATACTTTATTGTTTTGTTTGCAGGAGAACGAGGTCTCTGAATGCACCGTCGCCCATACAACAGTTTGGGCCATGTGGACGTATTATGAAGAATTCTGCAATGGTCATGTGAGTTTTTCCTTAATTTGTAGCGAGAATGAGGCTAGAAAATAAATTGTGGAATTAGAAGAAAAGTACCTTGCTTTCAAATAAATTTTTGATTAGAGTAGCCTGTGATTCTCAAATTAAGTTTGCGACATTGAATAGAATAAAGTCTCACAAGATATGAAATTTGACACATGTCAAATGTATCTTTTTTGGTCATAGGCCATTTTGATCAGAAATTTAATCAAACGCATTGTATTTATTACTACAGTTGGGTTCATTTTATAGCGTTTGCTCAATAAAAAATTACCAGAAAATCTTTGTTTGGAGTTTAAACAATGCTAAAAACATACAAATAGACAATAAAGAGGCATGTTATATGATGTTATGAGACCAAAATATTAACATAAACATTTGGCTTTTGTAAATTAGTTTGAGAAGGAAAAGTTTACATTTATTGGTTGTTGACACAATTAGTGTACTACTAATTAGATTTGTCATTTAAAAGTTGTAGGGTAAATATTTTTGTCGATAAAAATTTGCAAAATGCTTTTAAAAGGTTTTAAAACCATAGAAAAATGGGAAGAAATTATTTTTTTATTAGTTTTGAAGTTAATACTTGTGTTTTGTTTTTGAAACAGTATTATGTACACATATTTTCAGTTTGGATGTGTAATACGTAAATAATTAATCTTTTTACATATGACTGCTTTTAATATGGTAGAAAATAAATAGAATTATTATACCAAGTAGGTACAAAAATAAGTGTCAAGGAAAAAAGTACGTGCTTATTTGATTTAAATAATTTTAGTGTGTAATTTTTAAAAGATTCGAATACACGACCTATTTTAGCGCTACTACACATGCTTGTGGCGTGGGAAGTGAGTAGGCATTTTTTTCATTTATTCACTTATTGTTAATTGTTTCATTGTGTGAATCTAGAAGTAGTTTGAAATCTACGATGTTTGAATATATGATTCAACTCTAATGTAAATCTCTTTTCTGAATCACTGAGTTACAAAAATAATGAAAAGAAGCATCTAAAGAGATTTATTAAAGATTTCGGGAAAATATAATTTAAGATGATTCAAATTCTGGGAATTTATCTACAATATATTCAAATTTGGGGAAAGATGAATTTTCCAAAATAATAATAAACAATCTACGTTTTGAGTTTTTGCCAACACAAATTCATAAAAATAAAAAGTACAGTCGTACTAAAATTTTTATCTTACGACCATTAAATAATACGTTTGTTATTTACGCAATTTTATGTATACATTATTCTTCTCATAAGTAGTGTTTATGCAAACGGTGGTGTTTTTTTTTTTTTTTTTTTTGTAAAAATGTGAGTTGGTGCGATTGGTGCGATGCGGTTGTCAAAATGTGGTTGTCGAGTGTCTCTATAAAATACCGTATAAAATATGACTATTCTTAATAATACGAATAAGTACTTTCCTATCTATATTAATAAATATAAATTTTGTACGTAGAAAGTGTTTTATTTAAAAAGGTCGTAGATAAAACGTCGTATTTGACTCGCACATAATGGCTATAATTCACACAGATGATTTGTGTAAACTTTATTCTCTTGAAATAATTATAACCTCCATTTTGTGCTCGTTAAATATCATACTAAACTGCTCCACAAAAGTTAAGGAAGTGTGCAATAATTACAATAATTATTTAAATTAATAAATTATTAAAAAATAAATCAATAATTAATTAAAAGTAAGATAAAGGCAGATATCTTTTTACTTTTTTGTTTTTGATGGATTCCATAATGCTTAGAAGAATAAAATTTGTTTGTTGCATTCCTTAACTTTTGTGGAGCAGTATATTATAGCACGGATTTAACGTAATGTAATATTTAATTTCTGCATAACAAGTGACGTTTTTTTTCAATTGTTTTAAATTTAGAATAAGTTGACGTTATTTGTTACTGACCTTCAGCATTTTTATTTACATAAAGAATGAATATTGAGGATCGATTGTATTGTATTTAATTCTGGTATCAGATATTCTAAAAAAAATGAGGTGTACTTTTTGTGTTTTTGCTTTTTAAGCTTCGAAAAATATGTATATTCAACTTGTATGTATTTTCAAATTATTTTGTTTACTTTTACTAACTGTTAGTTTCTGGTATTTTCTAACATGTTTTATTTTTTCATAAATAATAATAATAAATAATGCAGACAGATGTTTGTTTGTTACGTCATTAAAAAAAAAACTTGTAGATAGCAATGAATATTATCTCTTATCACTGGAGGAAAATATAGAGGAAATTTTGTTTCCCCTTTTTTTTTATTTGGTTTCTGATTTAAACAAATAAAATAAAAATTTCTTGAAGACCAGATTTTGAAATCAAAATTTCCATCACTACGAAAAATAAAACCAACTTGTTCTAGAAGCAAACAACCGTGTCTCAAAATTTTGTTTAGTCATTTATCACATTGTTTAATTTTTATCATTGGTAAAAGTTTCAACTAATATCAAAATTGGAAACATAACTTTATTAAATGAACAGTGGTTAAATTGCAATCGCCTTAATACGTTCCTGGATAATTTAATTTTTTTATCGATACCGCCGGAGGTCAGTCGACAGGCGAGTTGTGCGTGCGTTCATCATTCAAATAAATTTCACTAACATCACATCCGTAGCCGCGAAACGGTCGATTTTGCCTCGATTTTCCGAAAAAATGGCCCCAAAACGCGGTGTTTTCTAGTCATTTTGTCGATCTCGTTCCTTAGTATTAATTTAGACTGTGATATTAGTGTGTCGGTGGTAAAATTTTCCGAAATGGTCGCTAACGGGAACGTCGTTTGCGTCCCTTTCGCTGAAGAAATCAACAACAATAACAATGTGAAATTTCAGTATAGGTTTGTGTTTTTTTTTTCAAATAGAAATTTTTCAAACGTGACGCAAAAGCCGGACGTTGTGATTGATAAATCGATTGATGGTTAGCCTTGAAAATGGTATTGTTTGTGTTTACAGGACCATCCAGGATCCGGCAAGTCAAAGGTTGACGTGGTACAAACCGCCACTTACTGTCCTAGTGATAAAAAAAGTGAGGGATGCATCGGTTCATTTGCCGTTTGTGCAGTTGGTTCAATGGCTCATAGAGGTATTTAGTTATTTAGTTGCATTTTCGATAAATTTCACACGATATGGTCACGCTGTGTGTAAATATGAAAACATGTGTCTTATCTTGTGGTAGGGCGATAAGTTGAATTTAGAAAAATTCGTTGGTTTCGAGTGTGTTGATTTATTTTATTTTATTTATTTAATAAAATCATTGTTTAATTAGAGTTAAAATAGTTAAAATTATTTTGCATTGGATACGCATTAATTTAACTAATTGACCAATTAAATTATTTGTAAGCAAGCACACTTGATTCGTTAGTATTGTTATTAATTGTCATGGTTTTACGTAACTATACTAACTTATTTATTTCTTTTATCCGTTCAATTAAATTTAAATATTTAAACATAGTGGCCTGTTATTTTCAAATTGAGTTGGCAACATTGAATAATGTAGGTTGCAGAGAGATAGAAAGAAGTTTCTAATTGTGAATTTTGTTGTCAATCTGACATTTCATTTTGGCAACATTGTATCCTAAGTATGAATGTTTTATAGTCAATTGTCACTTAGTTTCGAGAGGCGAACATCACTTGAAAAAATTAAATATCATCAATAATTCAGTGTTGTCAATAGATTTTTTGTTATAATTATTTATTAAGACTGTGGTATTGTTGGCGTCAAAAAAATGGAAACACCAACAGATAGGTATAATTCAAATATTAATTTTTTAAAGGTTCTAACGTCTGCAATCAAGTTTTTTCTGTCATGTTGACTTGTTGACATAGAGAAACGTCATCAACGTCAATTGGTAAACTTTATTTTCAATTTTAAATTAGAGGTACTATTGCAGACAAAATACTTTGGTCATCATTTTTCTGTCACATGTAAACCAAGCATTAACGTCAAGTCATCATTGATAACAATTTCAAATTATTGACTTTGCTCTTGTCAAAAATATGGCACCGTTAATTGTATTGCTTTGTGAAAATCTTTTCAATTTTTTCGCACTGGAATTTCTCATTCGGTATTTAACATTTTGCAATGATAAATCAGACATAGACAGTCAAGGACAATGGTTGACAGTAGTAAAAAATAAGGTTAACCATCCTAATGCTTGCTTTACTACTTTGTCACTCGAAGTGACATTGACGACCAAAGTATTTTGTCCGCAATAGTACGTGTCACAAAATGTGTGAAGCAGGTTCAGAAAATTTTGCAGATTTATTTAATTAATGAAGTGGGACAGTTGGTAACTTTTTATTGAATAATAAGTAATATACTATTGCACGCCTCTGAAACAATAACATAAAAAGACCGTTTTACAAATTAAAAAAACTGGTGTTTCAATTTTTTGATGTGGATACAGTATTAATTATTAATTTTTCTATGGCTCTCTCCAGGAAAAGCGAATGCTTGTTTTTGTGGAGGCCGCCGTTCTCGACGACCCTCTCCTCGACCAATACAGCTCTTTTGCCACCGTCAAAGACAAACTGATGACTTTCCGCGACGGCAAAGACGATCTCACCGACAAAATCGACTTCATTATCTGTCTTGGCGGTGACGGCACCCTCCTCTACGCCAGCCACCTTTTCCAGCAGTCTGTACCCCCAGTCATGGCTTTCCATCTTGGTTCGTTGGGTTTTCTCACACCTTTCCGATTCGACAATTTTCAAGAGCAAGTTAACAACGTCCTCGAGGGCAACGCCGCTTTGACGCTTCGAAGTCGGTTGCGATGTATTGTGATGCGAAAGGGCGACGACGAGAAGAAGACGACCAAACAGCCGACGAATCTCCTGGTACTCAACGAAGTGGTCGTCGATCGAGGACCGTCGCCTTATCTCTCAAATATAGATCTTTTTCTCGATGGGAAATTGATCACTTCAGTGCAGGGGGACGGGCTTATCGTGAGCACGCCCACGGGAAGTACAGCCTATGCTGTGGCGGCGGGCGCATCGATGATTCATCCCAGCGTTCCTGCAATCATGGTCACGCCCATTTGTCCCCATTCGCTGAGTTTCCGACCAATTGTGGTGCCGGCAGGGGTGGAGTTGAAGGTAGGTGGGCGGGGATAAGTATGTAACGTATTTTTGGGCCACTTGAACAATTTTTTTTTGTCGTTAATCTAGATATCTGTCTCTCGCGACAGTCGTAATACGTCATGGGTATCATTTGACGGCCGCAACCGCCAAGAGCTCTTGCACGGTGACAGGTAGGTTCACTGTCAAGTCGGCCTACCATCACCGCCACCGCCACGCCCTCTGTCGTGTCGTTCATGTTAGTTTTTTTTCCAGATAACACCTAATGCTGAAGCCAGATGTTCGTCGTACGTCTGTTTCGACGGCCGACATCATCAGGAACTAAAACCTGGCGATAGGTGTGTCTATTTTTTATGTTTTAGGGTCCGGTGGTGGTGGTGGTGTCGGTTTTGAATTTGTTTTTTTTGATTGTTTTATTTTTTGACAGTTTGCGTGTGACAACGTCGATCTATCCGGTGCCGAGTATTTGCGCACAAGACCAGATTTCCGATTGGTTCGATTCATTGGCTGAATGTCTGCATTGGAACGTGAGGAAAAGACAAAAACATTTGGACGAATTGACGGATTTGACGCACTCTAGTTCAAATGATACATTGGATTCATTGGAACACGCGGAATTGATTGAGAAGGATAGCTAGGGCGTTTTTTTTTAAATATTTTTTTGAGCAATATTGGTTTGTGGTTAGGCAACTGATCGGGATTGGCTGGAAAGTCAACTAGATCTAGAATGTCTCTCTTTTCAAAATGAAATCGTGATAAATTTGTTAGTTTATATTTTTGTATTTTTTAAAGCTCAGGTTAGGGTACTTGGTACTTAGTTTTTAAACGTTTTTTACTGTTACCGTGTTTGTGTTTAATGTACATAATAGTGCACATCGAATAGGACCAATTGAGTGTGCCAATCTTATTTATTTTATATTTATAGCACATTTCACAAGTTTTCATAAAGAATATTGTTGGGATAGTAAACAACTGGTTGCAATTTTTCAACATTGTGTTTTATTGAATTAAACCGGCGGCTATACATTACTGTAATGTAATTACATTACAGTAGTGTGTACCCAGCTTTACACCAATCCCGTTTTTATAAAAATAGAAGCACCACAACCTAAATATCGTTTTTTTTTAAGGAAAAGTTTAGCAGTCTTGACGTTGGCATCACTGACAAATTCATTTATAAAAGTAATTTTAAATTATATATATTTTTATGAAGTTGGCAATGTCATTAAACGTCGTTTGAAAAAATTTAAAAGTGAAAATACTAAAATGGGGAAAAATTGGGTCCACTTCTTGAAATTTGGAGACGAAAAGTGTGTAAACAAGAAAATGTAGAAATTTTGTAATGTAGTCTGTTAAACATTTCCTAATTTTTAGCAAGAAATTGATGAGAATACAAAATAAACATCAATGGCAAAGATCTTCATTAAACTAACGAGTTGAAAAAATTCAAATTTTAAAACAAAATTTGTTTCTATTAATATTATTAATATTTAGCATTGAATTCTGGTTTTAGACGTTAGCTAGTGATATCTGGTTTCAGGTATTCGATTACAACGCTTTTAAAGAGTAAACAGGCACAAAAAATTAATAAAAGTCTAAATTGTAACACCATTCCAAAATGAACACATGACCAGAATTTTTGTAACAAAATTTTGACTTGGTGATTTTCGTTTAAAGACAGACTGTAACTTGTAACAAATGTCAAATGTGATTACGAATTTGTCAAAATAAGTTGAAATAATCTTAATTATTACAAATGAAACTTTATAATACGATTTATTTGTATATTTTTCTCCAGTCCATCAGTGCCCAGATTAACAGTGTCGAAAAGTGTTATTTCTGTGAGCATCATTGTTCGCCACCGATTCAAGTCAAAGTGTGTAAAGATATTTTGCCTAACAGTAACAATTTTGAGTGCATACGAGTTTTGAATTTGGAAGACGGTGAACTGAAGGAATATCGAGGCTGTATTGATGATACAGGCGTACCATACAACGACAAATGTCGAGTCGTTCATACTAAAGAAGGTGAAATATGTGATGCATGTCGTGTAGATCTTTGTAATTCAAGTGAAATTTGTTCAATTTGTATTTTGTTTTTAACATTAATACAATTTATAATGGTTTTTCTTTAAATGGAGTGCGTTTGTATGTTTTAAGTTTCTATTTTCAGTCTACTTTAAGCCCAGAAAAATCCAGTTCAGATTTAAAAAATTAAATGAACATGTATGCTGGTGTTTTACTGGTTGCCTGATGTCGATGTCTATTTTGAATTTTTTAGTACTTTATTTTATTAGAATGGAGTAAAAGCTAAGAGTACACACCTGGACGGAGCCTAATTGCGCGCAAACGTAAAAAGTGGATTTGTCCAAGACGCATACACGCCCAAATGTGTACTTTTAGCTTGTACCTTATTCTACTTATTGTATTGACTACATAACTTTGAATTTGATTAATATTATTATTTCTTTTAAGTATGTACGTTTTTTAAATAGAAAGGCCAAATTACTAAATTAGTATTTTACATTGACGTTGCCTTCTTTATTTATAACTTATTGTTTTATACTGTTTTATTAAAAGAAAATTTAACAGTTAATGTAAATTTCATTTGTTTTGCTGTATCACTTGATGTTACAAGTTCAAGTGCTCTGAACTAATTTAAAAGCTTTTTAATCATCTTGTTTAAATAAAATGAGTAATGAGTGGTTAAATCATCATTCGTGATGGCCACTATCAGTTGGTTTAAGCATTTCCTTTGATGATATCATTCGCATTAAAAATTACGGGAAAAAAATGGCATTTGTTATGTCATGTGGGCAGCAACATGTCAAAAATTTTGAAACTTAAATTCTAAATTGCACGACTCAACAATGATGGCCCAACAGCACGAAAAGAAAGTTCTCCAGTACAAAGAACGTTTTAAGAAAGAGGCCGAGGAACTCCTCTTGACCGGCTTCCCCTCAACAATTCTCAAACTGAACGCTTTGATTTCGACTCCGAAATTCAAAAAACGCGATTTTAGTGATTTACATCAAAATATGGCCATAATCTCAAACCAAGACTCCGAACCGGTTACGGATAATGGTGATACTTCAACACCTCCAGTTAAAAAAGCCAGACTTGATAATTCTTCGCTAATTAAAAGTCATTTCTTCCAAACAAACAAATGTTTAATCGACTTGATCGAAAATGTTAAGCCTCACATGATCAAGCTAGTCGAAGATGCGAAAATTATGAAAATGTGGATTTCTTACATGATTCCGAAAATGGAAGATGGGAATAATTTTGGCGTGGAGATACAAGAAGAGACGCTTGCGTTGGTGCAAGCGGTGGAGAGTTCAGCGGCGGTTTTCTACGAAAGGATTTCGAAATATTTTACCACAAGAGGCAAAGTGATTAAAAACTTTTTGAAATACCCGGAGATTGAGGATTTTAAAAGAGCGGTCCAGGAGTTGGACGAGAGGGAATATCTCTCCTTTTGTTTGGTGATGTCTGAAATTAGAAACCAATATTGTGCTTTACATGATGTTTTTTTGAAAAATCTGGACAAACTCAAGAAGCCACGCTCGAACCAACTACCAGAATCATTGTACTGAAATAAATAAAATAAAACTCATTAAAAATATAAAGTAATGCTTTATTAGATAAATTAACATGAAATATGTAACCTAGAACGGTTTTTTGTCAGTTAGTTGCGAATCGGATCGGTTAAACCTCGCAATCGTTCCATACTTCTCGACACTAGCCTCACTTTTGATTTCAAAATATTTACAAATTTCGCGAACGGCACTTTGCGGACTGAAATTAGACAAATCGTGCATGGATCTCGCACGTTTCGTTCCGCTCGCCGCTTTACATGAAACATCTTCAGTACTGCGCACTTTGCGTCCTAATTTACACAACGATTCGAATAGAATGAGTTTTTCTTTGACCGGTACGTAACTTTCTGCGTTTTGACACTTTTTGAGCAAATTTTCGATGTTCTTTTCCTCAATGTTGGTGACGCAAACGGCGCATGGGTTCTCTACGGGTGGTTCGATGTAGTTCGAATTGCAGTCTTTGGAGGTTTTGCGGCCCCAATAGCTGGCCAATGTGAAGATGTCCAAATATTTCACGTCTTCGAGGGGGGTTTGGCGGATCAGCTCGATGGCGATGGTTTTTACCCAGATTTCGAAGGATCGCTCATCGGCAGTCTGAAAAAAAAACAAGAATTTTATTTGATTTAATAAGAAAGGCGTTGTGTACTCTTATTTTAATTGAAAAAAAAATATGCGATAAGTGAATCGTCATAACTTCTTGGAACGAGAAAAATTAGACTGAATATTCCTGCTAAAAAGAATTAATTTACAATTGTAAATCTGAAATTGTCACGGACAATAAATGTCCAGTTGTCTAAATTTAATTAAAAAAAATGTTAAAAATAATTTGTAGTTCTTAGAATGTTTCATAACATTAGTCTACAAAAGTGTTTAAAATTTCCCAGAAAAACTCATTTTACAAATCTATATAATATTTTTGTCCTTTAATGGGTGTAGAACCATTTTTACATCTTTAATTAAAATTATCGCTTCCTTTTGCTAAATTGCTTGCAAAAGAATTATCGATTTTTCGATTACCTACTTGAATTGCGCTATTGCAAATGCCACTTTCTATGTAAAAATTGGAAAACGTTGAGTGAAACTGTTGTTTATTGAAAGTTTCTTAAGTCATTGCTATCGGTTTGATATGTTTTTATTAAATACAGCCCATTAAGAATCCGTAAAACGTAACATACATGATGTTTCAGAAGTAACAGAAAAAAATTCAAGAGCTTTACTTTTAATTTTAATTTCTGTTGGTAGCACTGAAGCTAGTTGTTTAAATTATCTCTGAAACAACTTGTATACACAATAGACCTGAGATTATTTCATTATGTCCATTTTAAAATTATTTTCAACTATACAGTGTGTCCCAAGAATAAGTTACAATACAAACTTGTGTTTTTTTAAATGAAACACCATATGTTTCTTGGCATTTTTGGATGTAGCTTTGTAAGACAATGTTTTTACGCTTTATTAGTTGTTTTTGCTTAGTTTTAGAAATAAGACGGGTTTTTTGACGATAACATGCAACTTTTGAAAAAGTTATTATAAAAAAAACTAAGACAGCAAGAACTAATTTTTTCTTATTTCTGCAAAGAAGAAAGTACAGAAGTTAAAGCTGTTACAATTTTTTGGTGTTTTGCATTTGTAAAGAGTAAAAAATTAAGACGCTTGTTAAAAGTTAAATAACTTAAAAAATTTAAATGGAACACCCTATTTTTTATTTTTGCATATAATAGATTGATAAATTGTCTATCCGTTGATTTATCCGGAAATTGTAAAAGTCGACATAAATACTGAAATTCGAATTATTTTATTGTAAAAATAAAGAATAATGGATTCAGTTTAAAATAAATGTGATTATTATGTGATATTTCTTCCATATCTTGTGCAACTGTGCACTTTTTGGCTACTGAAACAATAATATTTTTTTTTTAAGTTTAACGTCAATTTCTTTTTAGTTAATGATTATAAACACCTAAAAGTAAATAATTTTATGCAAAAACAATAAATAGGGTACGTGTTCCATTTGAATTGAAGTTATTGAACTTTTAACGCCTTAAAAAAAACGCCTTAATTTTTTATCTTTGCAAATGCAACACACTAAAAAAGTGTTACAACCTTATAGCTTGTACCTTCTTCTTTGTGGTAATAAAAAAAATATTTCTAGATTTCTTTGTTTTTGTGTAATAAATTTTTAAAAAGTGCATGTTTTCGTCAAAAAAACCGTTTTATTTTTAAACCTGAGCAAATTCGATCAATGAATAATTAGCTTAAAAACATTGTCATAAAAATCTACGTCGAAAAATGCCAAGAAACATATGGTGTTTCGTTTAAAAAACACAAGTTTGTATTGTAACTTATTTTTGGGACACGCTGTATAGTTGAAAATAATTTTAAGCGATACCGATAGACTAGATTAGTATCTCTATTAGTATGTTGTATACATTTTTTTTTTAATTTCACTATTTAAAGGTCACTAGTGGACTTTACCAACTCGCTGGGACAACTGGGGGTATACCTACCTATACTATATAACCTTAAGTCTTTTTTTACTAGTCGACATTTTTAAATAAAAAAAATTGAAATGCGATTATAACAGGGTTGAAAGTTTGAATAAATAGTTACGTTTCCAACCTTATATCCTACATTGAATAGACACAATAAAATGAATTTTATTGAATGTTGTCAATAAGTATGTTCCTTTTGTCTGCATAAATCTTTATTAATAGTGTTATTAATTTTTTGTTTCAAAAAGTGAAACTGTTTACTTATTGAAAGTTCTTGAATAATTGCGGTAATCCTGACAGGTTGTGATGAATGATGTCACGCTTAAGAATCCATAACTCGTGCAAATAAAAAACATTTAATCGCGTGTAACAGAAGAATGTAAAAATCAATTTAATTTAATGAAGAACACCTGTTTGATCTTCAAACAGAATAAATTAAATAGGTATAAATTATTGTATTGCTACTTCAATTTGATGTGGTATAAATAATCAAAACAACAAAGAATAAATAAAAGAATGTATTATTAAATAATAATTATTAGATAATAATAAGAATGCAATAAAGTAAACAAATATTTCACATGTTATGTGATCCTCTGGTAGATGGATTGATAGTCATTGAGTGTAACAAATTAAACTTTCAATTTTCTTGTTATATAAAATCTTCTTTGTAAATTTTTTAATTAGCATTGTGCAACAACATACTTGCTCATTCAGATAAAACAATTATATAGTACTACACTATTGGAAATGTACATTTTCTAAAATTGTTTTCCTTTTAATGCACTCCAAAAATACTGTAATACAGCGTGATCATTTAGAACTGTTGAAGTTGCAACAGATTTGAAAGTATTTTTGTTAATAATTTGTAACACTGCAACCGGATACGGTTTTGCTTGACAAATACTTGATGTACAACCCCCCAAGATTGTTAAATTCATGTTAATCAGAAGCATACTCTAATGGTATCAGGATTGCCAACAGATTCATTCATTTTTTATCACTTTGTGTAACTATTTCTTAAGCTTTTCTGAAGCACAAACTTGTTTTTTATTATTTTATTTATTTGTCTTGAGACTAATAATAATAATAAATAAAATAACACGTCGTCTGTTATGAATGTTACTTGTATCATGTGATGACAGGTTCAAGTTTTGTCAACTAAAAAAATCTGATAAAAGAGAGAATTGTATGCTAATCAAGTCAAGATTGATCACTATGGAATGAAAACTGACAGCGAAATTTGTTAATCATTTGTTATTAATAAAAACTTTTCTACCCAGTCTTTAATTGCAAATTTGAAAAAAAATGTAAACAAATTTTTATTATTTGGTAGGGATGTTTTTTTTTACAATTATTTACTAAAGGTACAAAAATTTTGCCAATAAAAGCCACAAATAACATTAAACAATTTGGGATACAGCTTCCTTGTTTCATCTTCTAATAGCCTGTAGCACGCACAAAAACTTGAAAAATTATCTTTCCAACAGAAATAAATTGAGTCAAAGTGCAAAATTTCACTCTCATAACTTCGATATTTTTATAGATAGAATTTTTTTAACATTTTTTCTATGTTCCTGGTATCTTACCTTACATGGCATTTTTCTCTGGGACGCGAGTTCTGGCGCACCCTGTATTTTTTGTTTTGTACGTTTTATTACAATCTTTTTCTTTTAAACTGAAATTTTATTGCTGTTTAATTTAATTTTACTCCTAATAACCATTCTATAGAAAATTCAAATGAAATCAAATACTCGTCCCTATAATCTTACAACAATAGATTGATTGATTGATTGATTACTTTAAGCAATTTAATTATTTTGAGGAGGAAGTAATGTAACACATTTTCAGATCTTCGAAGTATTTCAAGAGAAATCTTGACTTGAAGATATATGTATGAAAGCAGACAATCTGGAACGTTGAAAACTTAATTAATTAATTATCTGATGTTAGTTAGAGAGACGGAACTGTATGACAATTTCCTGCTTCCGAATTAGAAACGTGGTTTCAATATTTCAATATTCGCGATAACAAAATTTTCAGTCAGCAGCGCAATAACAAATACTTCAATACGAAACCCACATATTTTTTTATATAGATGTGTGGGCATTTACCATTTTTGTCGAATTCTATTATTAAGAAAACTCAACAGTTGTTGATTATTATATTTAAATGAGAAAATGATCCTATGAGTACCTACAGTATACTCATGCAATCTTTTAAATACTGTTATTAATTACTTAAGATTAAAAGTTACATTTTGGTTAATTGCAAAATATTGTACCATGATAAGTTTCTAATCAAAGTGGCCTGTGATTTTGAAATAAGTTGGTAACACTGAATAATGTAAAGATAGAAATTACAGCGTGACTGTAAATGATTGTGATTTTTATCATCAAGTACCTAAACCACAAGTCTGAAATCGTAATTTGGCACAATGACTACAGCCATTGCTGTCACTTATTGATATGAAAAAGTAGAGTTTTCTGGCTCAAAATTTGTCAGTAGGGTTCAAATTCTTCTTCTACACAGAAATCAATTCAAACGTTAAAATTTTATAGTGAATTGTCATTAATTTTGGGAGCCACTGACATTGGCAACACTTGAAATAATCTAATGTTACCAATACAGTGCAGCCAATACTAAATCATTAATTTAGTCGATATAAAAAGTCACAGACTTAAAGTTTGTTTTTTTTTTTTAAATGGAAATTACCAAGTCAAAATTTTGGTGAAAAAATTGGTAGCAGCTTGTCTCCATAGCCACAAATTTTGTTTGCTCTTTGTTTTTGTCCCTAGAAATTTTTTTAAAAAATTGTGGTTATGTGTTCAAATTGAGATGTTGTCAAAATTTTGACTTTTATGAATCTTGTGTGCCCGTTTGCTCTTTGAAAGCGCTATAATTGAATACCTGAGGACAGACATCATTATCTAAGGTCTAAAGACAGGATTCAGTGCTAATAATTTTGATAGAAACATACCGCAAGTAAGTACAATGTTGTGAACAAAAATGAGATTCTTGCTACAAAAACTTTGAAAAAAAAGGATGTTTATACGGAAAAAAGTTATTTAGCAAAAGATACAAGTGGGTATTATGATGATTGGTAATAAATTTTGTGTAATATATTGAAATGAGCTCAAAGTTGATGCATTTTATAAATTCTTCTTCAGCTTTTGTTTCAAAACTGTTACTTTTTCAACTCGTTCCTCAAAAACGATGCACAAGACACTAATTTAATTGCGTTCTTTCCGAGGTTCTTTCTCATTCACGTTTATTTGGTATTCTTGTCAATTTTTTGCTAAAAATTAAGAATGTTTAGCAAACCTGCATTACAAATTGCGTCTACATTTTAACGGGCCCTTTTTCTAACWTCCTGCTTGCAAACTATTCGTTTCCAAATTTCGAAAAACTGTTAGCGGTACCAAATTTGTTCCTTTTTTTAGTGTTTCGTCTCTAAATTTTCTTAGACGGTTTTTTGTGTTGACGTTTAATGACATTGTTTTCAAATTAATTCAAAAAACCGGAATTGCCAACTTCCTTTATTAAAATTACCATGGATAAATTTACTAGTGATGCCAACGTTAAGACTGTTTGGCATTTCCATTAAAAAAAAACAGACTTTACAATATCACAATGATTCAACTAAATTACTACAAAATTGTATATTTAAAATCGGATTTATAAAATATGTTAAAAGTGTGTCAAAATTGCCCACACTTTACATTCGATTGCAATGTTTTCTTCTAATGTAATTCTTTGTTAAAGATAGTTAAAAACTTTTGTATAATCCTTGTCAGCTTTGTCTATTTTTATGTAAATTACTTAAAAGATTGAGTCAAGCGGTATGTCGACTTTTGCTTTTGCTGACCCACTTGTCATTCGATTTTTTTTCAATCAGCCCATACAAGTTTCTATTGCGATACTTCCCTTGTTTCAAAGAACTAATTGGTCCGATTGAGACCTACTAATAAGGAAAGTATGCGTTGAGTAAGCACAGTGTCCTTCTAACCGTCACAAATCACGTTAGAATTCAAGAAATGTCGTAGGATGGCACTGTTGAATAAAATAATTTTTGCAAAATTAAATTACCTGAATTGTCAGAACAACATCCTCGCCTTTACACAATGAAAGACTGTTGGGCAAAGCTCCCGCTTGAAGACTTAAATGTCTCAATGGAAGTCGGACATTTGGAGCATCTTCGATGGCGGAAATTTGCAATTGGCCGTTTCTGACAACAGCCCTTCGGGGCCACCATTTCTTGTCGTTGCCAGTTCGGACGAGAAGGTCCCCTGTTGACAAGAAAAAATCATTAAATCATTAAAAATGACCACGATCGACATTGGCCTTGATTCTTGTTTTTCTCTTCCGACTTTTGTAACAGGTGTTTGGGATTCCGACAAAATATTGCGCAGCTCTTGGGACATAACCGAGTGAATTATTATTCGAAATGGGTCTTTAGGGTTGTTGTGTTGAACACGTGTTCGTTAGGAATTCCTTAATGGCCCTGCTTTGTACAAGACTTCACGGGACACTCATTATTTTGTCGTTATGGGATGAACTGATTTTTCATTATAATTGCAAATTGGACGCGATTGAGATGTAATTGCTACAGGTTTTTTGCGTAAATATGAAGATAATTGGTTCATATTCGACCTCGATGGCCTCCATTTAAGGCTTCGGAAAAATTAAGAAAATCTGTTTTTGGTAGTACGATGGACGTGGTTTTGGACGTCACGGATTGAAAATGTTGCTAAAGGTCACAGATAACTCGTAGTAAACATAACAGATTTCTCAATGATTTTATGAATGGCAAAATACGACTTGAAAAACTTGAACATACGTACATACTTATAAATTACATTTTTTCACGTCTTGTTTGTTTAAAATATTTAAATAAAAGTTGTAATGGCATTATAAAGATCAATTTCCGCAAAATGAACAAGTTCAACAACTCATTAATCTCTATTAAACAAATTCGTGCCAAAATCTTGCTTTAATTTTTTTACAATCGAATTATAAGGTTGGTAATTACACTTTAATTCTTAATGTGTCATATTTCTAAGTAAACCAGTGATATACAAGTATTATCATTCTTTACGCGCGTGACAGTATGTACATACAGAGTGAGTCTCAATATAAGTTAAGAACTATCAATGATAGTTCTTGCCCAATAATAACGAATAGTAAAAAAAATCGAGTAAAAGGTTTTTTAGTTATTGAAATTTTGCGTCATAAAAGCACTATTCAACCATTAAATTTTAAATAATACAAATAAGAATATCATCATTTTGACCAAGCTCGGTATAGTGGTAGACATTAACTTCCTTAATTTGACATTTCATAGTGACAATGAAAAAAATAATGAGTAAAATGCAAAATAAGTTAAATCAAACTAAAGTTGTCTTAATTTTTTTGGCAATTTATCGGATTAAGTTTCTCCATAAAGAAAACAAAAATTGCATTTTACTCATTACTTACAACTTTTTTTCATTGTCACCATCGAATGTCAAATTAAAGAAGTCGATGTTAATCAGTAAGACATAATCTTGGTGAAAATAATATTATTTAAAATTTAAAAGTTGAATAGTGTTTTTACGACACAATATCTCAGTACCTAACTAAAAAACTTTTACTAGAATTCTTTTTCACTATTCGTTATTAAAGCCAGGGTTATCTATTCCCTAAGTTTATGCGTATACATTAAGACTCACCCTGCATGTACAGGGTGAATCAAGTCTTCCACCATTTACGGGACTTTTCAAATCAAGACCAAACTTCTAATAAATTTCTACATAAAAGTGGCGTTTCCATATTAATTGATTAAATTTAATTCAGATAAATTATTATTAATATTAAGTAGATTTATTTTTATGAGTGTGGTGTTGGTGGTAAAATTTGATTCTCTAATTAAACAATTTTAATTTTTCAACAGTTGGTAGCGAAATAGAAACTTAGCTGTAATGTTTGACTACAAAATTTTATATTATATTATTCAGACAAAATTGAAAATATTTTCTTGTTCAGTTTATGCAGACATTCCTCGACCTTCATAATCCCTAAAGCTGACCATTCAACAAAAACTAATGGGTGGTGTACTTTCATTTCCGGTCTCCTAAACCCTATATTTTTGACAATGTAAAAAATTCAGGTCAGATGGATTTTACAAAGATAAATTATAAAGTTAATAAAACCATATCGCTATAGGTATGATGTTTACAGTAGGTTTTATACCTGTTGTAGACAACCACTACAGGGAAATACCATTATCATGGTTTGTATCTGTGAAACAATATTTTCCAATTCTTTTTGACAGGAATGGTTTTGGATTGACGTTTCCGTATTAATTGTCAGACCACATGCAATTAAATTTCAAATCAAAGTAGACTGTGATGATGAAATAAAGTTGGCAACATTGAATAAGCTAGAAACGAAACTATGACACACGTCAATTTATTATCTTCTTTCTTGTATAAATGTTGCCAATTTAATTTCAGGAACACAGGCCACTCCAATTAACATTTTAATTGAAGAATTGTTGGACTTTCTTTACAAGAACTCCTATTTGTGACACAACAATTAGACAAAATTTAATTTAATTTGACATTTTGTGGAACACCAAATTACGTCGTTAACAAACCCGTGTCGACACAATTTTACTTTTGTATGGTAACACTGTTTTAAATCCCATAAAATGCCAATATTAGTTGTGAGTTTGGACAATTTCCGGTCATATTTCTATCACTTTTGACATTTTTTGGGTCAGCGAACTCATTTCTCCGTCTGTCTCTTTATCTGTAACACAGGTAAAACAAAATTCCAACAAAACTTTCGATCATTGTTGACGAAGTAATTGCAGTAATTGTTGGCACGATTGTACCGTTTTTTTTCTATTATGGGTTATTATCATGTGGAAAGCGAGACAATCTCATTTTTCAACTAGAAATCGATGGTGCTTTATTGTTGTAAACACTGTATCGGGGAAAAAAGTGACATTTTATATTTAATTGTCGGTTCGGACAAAACAAAAAACATAATTGCGACCATTTATGGGTAAATTGTTGTGGATATGGGTAACCTTCAACGTATTATTGAGATTGAAATTATTATAATAAGTTTCTTTGTAAAAGCTTACGTAATGAAAGTGAGTGTGTGGTAAAGGCGAATGTCGGGAAATCAATGTTATTATTATTTCCTGTGTTGATTTCTTGCAAAATAACACACGGTTTGTAAGGGTTGAAATATTTTATGGTTTTATGACCGTCTGGCTCCAAGAAAGGTAAAAATGATGGCGTCTCGGGTGGCTATGCCTGATTGACATCACGTACAAGACACCACTATCACAAGAATTTATTATCACTTGGGCAAATATGGTGGATGCGTCTATTCAAATATTAACATGACACTTATATTTGTATTTCACAATCAAAATTGGTTGCTTTGATCTTTAGTAGCAAATTAATTTTTGTAGTGGATGAACTATTAAATTTGCGATAACTCTGTACGCAATTACCGATAATTCAAGATTAGTTTAAATATTTGTAAAAACAAATTATGCACATTAGTGATAATGGTTGTATTTTTTCCGTCTTTGCGGCGCCAATGAATTTATTGCAGATCTAAATTTAATTAATTACAGGAAAATTTGCAAAATGATAAAACTCTATTTTCAAACTCGTTACGTCGATAGGAGATTTTATGTTCACTTTTGAAGTGATGGATATGTGGCGTTTTTAACATTATTATAATTATAGTGCTATTAAAGCTAGGCTAGGTGCAAGAACATGATTGATGATCAGTCATGTGAGCATTTATTCAACGTTACGTTGCAATAAGAAATGTCAAAATTGACATTTATTACACAAGCCGATTTGTGTTTTTTTTTTGATCGTGTGATATATAAATACTCAGCCCATAAAGAATGTGATATAAATCTAAATGGAATGAAAAAAGAGAACAGATTCAATAGTGTACCATTTTTGGTTTTATTTACAGAAAGAAGTAATAAATAAAAAAATACAAGTAAGCTGCAGCGTTGCCAACTGCAATTCTCCAAGTGAGGATCATACAAAAAAATCCTAAAATCTTACCTAAATGGAAACAATATGTCAAATTTTAAGCGGCAACTGTCAACTCAAAATCCATTGTAACGTTAAAATGGATTAGAAAAACAGTGGCGGCTCATGTTGCACTGATAAAAAATATCTCAATGCGTCGTCAACCGTGGTAATGGTGTTTCTCTGTTGTTCAAAAGGAAGGATTATAGATTATGGTACCTAATGTCAAAAAAAAAAACTAAATTTGAGATTTATTTTGAGGCTTTTCAAATAATGACATTGGGACCGTTTTATTAATAAAAATAATAATACTTTCATACAGGGAATTTTCAACATCGACATTTTAGAAATAAACTGGAGAGTAGTTTAAAAATGTTCGAGGAATGGGTGCTTCATAATTTGGTCATTAAAAATTCATTTGTAGATATTTCACATTTGTTTTAAATGCTATTAGGTATTACACAAGAAGTTTAGATATTGGGTGGTATTCATAAATGTTATAGTAACCTGAGTTCTATTTTTTATTAAATTAGGGCAAATGTTTGAACTAAACCTCCTAAAAATACTGAATTTTGAAAAAGAAATTCAAAAGTTGTATTACAACTAATATAAGGTGTAACAGAAGTAACACAAAAAAAGCATCTTAGCTACGTTAAAATTTGGAATTATTATAAAATAGCTCACCAATCTTCAAATAAATAATATCAAAATATGAGTACTCTTCTTTTTATTGCTATTATTTTTTTATTTTTGTTAACCTTTTGTCATCATAGTTACATTGCTCAGTAAAACAGAAAAAACAGTTTTCAAATAAAATTTTAGAATATGATGTAGTCTTAATTTTCTCAATTTCTTAAACTTGCTTAATAGTTCATTCATACTTACTTTCGCATTTACCAATTTAATCAGCGGTTTACAAATATTGAATCTCGAACAATTTTATGTTAAAAATTTAGGTTTTTGTTGTTGATTATTATTTTCATAATTTTAGAAAATTGCATTGAGGATTGAGTAGTATGTAATAATTTGCAAAATTTTCAGAAATTGCCTAGAAATGTGTGTAAAAACATGACAAAATATACACTTTTGTGCAAAAAGAAAAATTATAGGTTTCATTCCACAAATTTTGCTTGAATATCCTGGAAACTAGACACTATAATAAATATAAGCGACACTAGAAATGCTTTGTTGGCACTCTCATTAATTTCCACCACTTTACTTTTTTCTAATATTTGTCTTGGTTTTGGTGCTTTTAAATACTCCAATCTTTTATAGTGAAAAAATGTTATTTTTGACCTAGACTTGTTTATTACAGTTTCCTTCCATTATTTCAAACCCGGGAGGTTACCATTGCCATCATCCAAGGGAAAAAACACTGTAAACAGCATGTTGATATGCTTTTATTATAACGTTATTATAATTTATCACCGTGTTGTTTGCTATTTAAATAAAACCGACCTGATAAGCAGCAACTAAAGATCAACCGGAAACGACTTAAAGTCGGTTGCAATTCGTTTATTTTTTAACTAAATAAACATTTCTTTGATCGCTTGTTTAGTCCGTACTTAATTTTGTAATGGATGAAATTCTTCGCCTCCAGACTGCAGATAAACCATGTGTTACAATAAAAAACACAGAGATACAGTAAAATGTATCAACAGTAGAGCAGTTAACGAGTTTATTATTTATTGAAATAATAAAATATTTTTGTTTCCTTATCGGGTTTAAAACAATGAATTAACTGTTTTGTAAATGAGAAAATACGAGGTTAATTAATAGCTTTGTCATTGCCGCTTTGTGGTTGGAACAAAGTCACCTGGGTAAACACAGGTAGCACCTCTATTGGCGCATTATGTAATCTTTTTTATTTTTATCACTTATCAGAAATCAATTCTAAAAATATAATAATTTTAAATCCAACCATTTGCATTTCCGCCTGCATGTATTAATTACTCACATAATTACCTACGTAATTTTCAGGAAATCGATTATTTCACTTATTTTTATCGTAGGTTTTAGAAACACGTGAGAAACTCCTGTTATCAACGAAACATCAGCCAACGATGTTTTAATAGACATGAAAACTGAAAAGAGAAATTGGTTCTATTTTACGCGGAAATCTTAATCGATTCCGTCGACATTTTCATCATTTAATATATTATTTATAGAGCAGTTTTTTCGCAACAGTGTGACAATTTTTAACGCCAAATTTCCGACAGGATATCCTGAAGACATTTTGTGTTAGTTGGAACGTAAATTATGACGAGAATTTTACTTTCAACAATGGAAAAAATATTTTATAATTTGAATAAATTTTATTCAAATTTTACGTAAGCGGGAAGTTTACTTCACTTTCGATTTTTTTGTAGAAATTGTAACATAGAATAAAATTTGAAAACGCAATTAGGCGCTAAGAAGGTCAGAATCGTTTATGTCGGCTAAGTGCCATCACTGATGACCATTTATTGTCAAATGGGCTCAAGTACTTAACGCCAAATTAAGTAGAATGAAAAAAGGTCTCATTAAGTATGTATTGCAAAGCTACGAAACGTGCTTGCGACTACGAAAAAAGACTTTGTTGCTGCTAGCAACTAATCCAAGAAACCACAACGAATTTAGTTAAGTAGTTGGAATAAAAATTTTGTAGTAATCTCAAAAATTATTGCTTTAATTTATTTTTATTTTCTTCATTGTGAAATTATTTATGAAATGAAATAAATTGTCTTTTTTTGATAAACAATAAAAACTAGGTTTATTAAACCTGTTTTCGAAGAAAGAAATTGTGAGAAATTTTATTTCTTCCTAAAAATGTGTTGGAGGTGGACATGCATCAACTTTTGCATGAAAAAACGTGTCATTTCAAGCCGCCTCACCCTAAACAACCTCATCCATTATTTCATTAACCTCAACCGCCTCTTCCCTCAAAACCACTCATTTCGCTCCACTTTTCACAAGTCGCGACCCCAATCACACATCCTCAAGCACGTGTCGAGCCTAATTCTATTAGGAAATGTAAATTTTCGTTATCTGCTGTTGAGAAATAAACAAACCTTAATCTATTGTTTAAGTTTAAATGACTGGTTGTTGTTGAAAGTGTACATAGGTGCGGCAATCTTTAATTTTTTAATGGCATCACTTACACTACTACACACATCGTGTACAATCATAACATCAATAATTCATGCTGTTGTATAATAAGAAACGAGCGATGAATCCTCGATTTTTCTATTCTTTTACATGGGAAAAGATCCGCATCTCAATGCCAAGTAAAAAATCTTCAAGCGATGCAGTCGTGCTGCCGATTCGTACAAAAATAATTATTCTTGAGCAATTTTGACGCGAGTCAAGGATTCGGAGAGGTTTGCGGAAATAAGACATTAAAGATCGTGCATGTAGAAAAATAAAAATCAAGACGGAATAATGATTAAAAGCTTACGGAGGATGAATTCCGTAATGATGATAAAAAGCAACAAAAAAAGTTTAAGGACAAGGAAAAAATAAAGACAAAATAACAATAAAACTAAAGTAAATAAAGAAAGGAAACACACCTAGGTTTCTCTTTGTACTTTTAACAAAACAGTTTTTATACGTTTTTGGGTATACAGGGTGTTTCAGAACTCGGGTCCCAAGGAACAGCAAAATATGTTTAAAAAATTTTTTGTCAAAAAATTTTAAGATTTATTTTTGACATTTGACATTTTTTTATGTCTATTTAATGATACTGAAGATCTTGTATATATATGATTATTTAGTAAAGGTAAGTACAAACATTTTTCCAACAAAAGCCACAAATAATATTAAACAGAGTTACAGTTTAGGATACCGTTTCCTCTTCTAATAGCCTGTAGCAAAAACATAGAAAATTATTTTTCCAACATAAATAAATAGTCAAAATGAAAAATCTTAACTCTCATAACTTCGAAATTTTTATAGATAGAATTTTTTTAACTTTTTTTCCATGTGCCAAGTATCGTACCTTACATGATATTATTCACGGGCGCACCCTATATGTATTTAACAAATATGTACTTTCATAAAAACTTTCAAATAAATATTTGCCAGATTTAAAAAATAAATTACTAATATCATATTGTTTACTTTAATATCTACTTGTTTTGAGACTAATTTTTTTTTAATATTTAGTTATTTTGCGTGGGCGAGGATCTAATCAATTTTCGTCCACTCCCCAAACTTGTGGACAATTCGTTATAATTACAGGTAACTCCAATAAATAACTTTATAAATAATTTATGAATGAATTGTATTCGTGTTAGTCATGTTTTTTTGCTTCTCCATTGTTGTTAACATTTAATTTCGGTCGGATCGATTTTATTCGCTCTTTGACGAAAGGTGAACGAAATGTTTATAGGGCAATTTTTACAAAAAGATGAGTCTGAATTAAATATTTTTGCACAAAATATGTTTTAATCTTTTCCTGATCAAGTAGAATAACTGATAAAATGGCTGAATTAAAATAAAGATACCCAATGAAGGTCACTGGGCATGGTTATAAATATTCAATTCTTGTTTTTCTCTTCAAGACAATTGCACTTTTCGAATCTCACTAAATTAACTTTAATTTAGCACAAAAAATCTGTAACACATTTAACCTTAATCTCCGCAAGACATTACAATTTATTTAAATACAATATAGTTGCCATTCACAGCTGTGTTTTCTTCTTAGTCATGCATTTTTTAGTGTTAATTAGGAAATAATTAAAGTAGCAATTATCAGCCATTCAGATTCTGTCTTTTATTTAACGAGGTGTCAGAATTTTAAAACCACTATTTATTTCATCGTTTATTTTAATTGTTATGATGAGTAAACATGTCATTAATTGCATTTCTAATACAATGCAATTTGAATTTGCAATAAAACTGGGGAAAGTCGAACATTTTTCCACGATTTAAAACGGAAATTTATTGCTGTTTGAATTTCCGTTTGGCAGTGGAATCGATACAATTTCATTAGAGCTTTTGCCATTTCATGCATCCCTTTGAGAAAAAGCGAATTGAATAGAAGTGGAAAAGGCACGACTGAAATAATGTCAAGTTGATTATAATTACAATAATGCAGTTATTGCATTGGCAATAAGGGGTTTTGTAACGTGGTATCCATGCCTACACATTGCAAGCGAATCTGTAAAGTTTTACATCAACTGCTATCTATACTACAATCAAGTGTTTCATCAGAGTAAAACATGGGTAAAATTTAATGATTCGGTTAGTTATTCTGCACAAGATTTGATCTTTTCAATTGTATGACAAGTTTTGAGATTACGATGATGACGTGTGTTCATTTCTGAGAATTTTCGTTTATCTATGTCTGTAATTTCATTCATTTTTTATCTTTTATTTGATATGGACTGATAGGAAATTCGAAAGGGTATGATTATGCAGTCAAGAATGACATAGGAAATTCAAGACTAAACTGCATACCACTGTATCGTATTTTTCAAAACAGTGAAATTTAAGTTATTACACGAGTTTGCACTTGAAGATGCCGACTAAATTTTTTTGTAAAATTCTACGTCAAAAATGGGTTTTTTACTAAATTTACGCAATATTTTCGTTTCATGACATAATCATTTCCTTGTAACATTTTATCAATTTACTTATAATTTTATTGCCACTACCTGCTTACTTTTTGGAGTAAATAGAAATGCGTAATTTAGGAGTCAATTGTGCAAACAATATTTGAAATTTCTCGTAAACGATACGATTTTTTAAATTTAATTTAATTTTAATCTTGTAATTTTTCTATTTTACTTAGCCAAAGTTTAAAAAACAAGTTTCTATTTCTACTAGACTTTAGAATCTTAGGTCACTTGTAACATAATTGAATTTTCAAGAAGAAAATTCTGCCAGATCTAGAAAAATTGGCTCATAAGTTTTAACATTTCTGACAAACAATACGATTTTTTAATTTTTGTCGTACAATTGCGGATACGGAATTTTTGACCCCAAATTTATGTCAATTCAAAAAATGTCTATGTAAGCCACGCTTTTTGTCATTATGATGACGTTTGAAACTCAAATTTGAAAGTTTTAGGTGAAATTTATTTTTGACGTCGATTTTCTATACAATAATGACTAAATATTAGTTTCTTCAGTTTTCATTAGTTTCGTTTTTTATACAGGGTGCGCTAGAACTCGCGCCCCAGAGAAAAATTTCAAGTAAGATAGAATACCAGGAACATGTAAAGAATGGTATTAAAAAAAAATTAATGTTATTTTTGCAAACAATTAAAGTAAATTTTTACATAATCAGTAATGAAAGATCGTTTATTTATATTTTTTACTTACTACCAAATCTCAACACTTTAGTAAAATTAAAAACAAAAATTCTCTGTCAAAAAAATTTGACATTTATTTTTTGACATTTGACATTATTTATGTCTATTTAATGATACTGTTGAACTTGTATATGTTTTTTAATAATTATTTAGTAAAGCTACAAAAATTTTGCCAATAAAAGCCACAAATAACATTAAGCAGAGTTTCAGGATAAAGCTTCCTCGTTTCCTCTTTTAATAGTCTGTAGCAAAAAAACTTGGAAAATTATTTTTCCAACAGAAATATACAGGCTGCGACAGAACTCGCGCCCCACAGAAAATTTTCAAGAAAGGTAAGATACCAGAAACGTGAAAAAAATGTTTAAAAAATTCTATCTGTCAAAAAAATTTGACATTTATTTTTTGACATTTGACATTTTTTTATATCTATTTAATGATACTGATGATCTTGTATATGTTTTTTTACAATTATTTAGTAAAGGGACAAAAAATTTGTCCAATAAAAGCCACAAATAACATTGAACAGAGTTACAATTTAGGATACAGCTTCTTTGTTTCCTGTTTTAATAGCCTATAGCAAAAAAACTTGGAAAATTATTTTTCCAACAGAAATAAATAGAGTCAAAGTGCAAACTTTAAACTTGGAAATTTTAATAGATAAAATTAATTTTTTAAACATTTTTTTCATGTTTTTGGTATCTTACCTTATACGGCATTTTTCTCTGGGGCGCGAGTTCTGGCGCAGCCTGTATAGAGTCAAAGTGCAAGTTAAACTTTCATAACTTCGTAATTTTTATAGATAGAATTTTTTACATGTTCCTGGAATCTTACCTTACATGGCATTTTCTCTGGGGCGCGAGTTCTGGCGCACCCTGTATACTTAGTTCATTTGTTTTCTAGCTATCAGGATAAAAAGTACAAAAATCAAAAGTGAGGTTGTTGCACATAGCCCAGTTTTTATGTGAATCGAATGACAAATCGACCAAAATTCGGTGTCCGGTGCAATTTTACCATTTTTATTTATACGAAGTTAAAAAATAAGATTCTACCTCAGAAACCTAGGAAGTCAATTGTTCACGATTCTTATCATAACTAAATTTTTAGTTTTTACAAGACATTTTGCCAACTCTTGAAAAACTAGATCATAATAATTGATATTTCTGATGACAAACAATAAGTACTATTTTTTAATTTTTTTGTCGTATCCACCGATTTGTGACCTTATTTATTTTATTTTTTAAATTATATTTTGTGTTATTTTATTTCATTATTTTATATTTACATATTTTATTATTTTATTTATCCAAAGTTTAAAAAACAAGATTTTACTAAACTCCCGAAACCGAAGAGTCAACTGTTGACGATTCTCAAGATAAATGAATTTTTACAAGAAAACTTTTCTTGAAAAACTAATATGTGACATTTCTGACAAACGATACGATTTTTTAATTTTTTTGTTAACCCACCGAATTTTAATCTTGCAATTTTATTATTTTATTTATCCAAAGTTTGAAAAGCAAGATTTTACTAAACCTCAGAAACCTAGGATGTAGACTGTTGATGATTCTCTTCATAATTAAAGTATTACAAGAAAATTTTGTCAAATTTAGGAAAACTGGGTCATAATGGTCTGCTGCCATAGATGGTTTATCTTCATTATTAAATTTGAACTTTCCTCGATTATGTTATTTATGTCATTGCCCAATAATTAATTACATAAAATACCACAGCAACTTCCCATATTCCAATTAATTCGCAATTTAAACAATTTGGTGTAGTTCTTTCAACAAACATTATTTCTTTTTAACTGTAATTGATTAACATTGGTCTCGTATCAAAAAATTTAAATACCACTTCAATTTAAATGCTTGACACAATCGAGAGCTTTTAAACAGTAGGGGATTTGTTTTTATTTACCCTCTCTATGAGACATCAAGCTTAATTGCCTTGACGTAGGCGCCAATTAAATTTTTTCCGACAAGAGACCAGACACTCGTTAAATGGAAAGAAAACAAATTAACAAAAAGTGACCCAAAAATAAGAATCGAATTTCTAATTCTTGTGGCCAATTTGGTGGTCCGTTATTTTCCCCACAAAGCCCTCAGCCTTTCAACCCTCTTTACCTGCCAATTTTGGTTTGAAGTCAATCCATTTACTGGCGTAGCTCTTTCGCACTTCGGAGATGACTCTCGGAGGGCCATCGAACTCCCTATAGGGTGTTGCAACTAACATTTTTTCTATTGTTTTTGCGAAATGTCACACGAACACGGCCTTCTTTTCCTCGCCATGGTCGGTGAAAATGAAATATAAAAGTGCAACTTTCACGATTCGTACGAGCGCGCGCGATCACGAGGACTAAACAGCTGCCTGTCGACGATGTCCCAAGGCACTCTGATTATTATGAGTGGGACCGTTGGGACCCCCTCTCTCCAAGAAAGACTTAGATAAGGGACGGCTTATTGTCTGAGTACGATTTATTGCGACGACACTGGACTACCTGTCATTTATCGTCGAATGTCTGAGATAAAGACGAATTTTTTACTGGTGATGTGGGGAACTGTTGTGTAATTGAATTGTCTTGGGAGAAAATTGGTTTATTGTGGATGTAAATGAACTCGGGATGAGTTGAATTTTGCAAGGAAATGGCGGTCTCAGGGGGCTTTGAACGGTAATTGCTGGGATATTACGATTTTAGAGATGTTCAAACAAAAAAATAGAGAAAGTTGATCATGTAAAAAAATACTTTCAAAATTTTAGTGAAAGCCCTATTTGAAATACACTTTTAGGAACATAACTAAAAATTTGTAGCTCTTTCTGCATTAAATAACTGACTAATTGTTTAATTTATTCTGTACTCAATGTTAAAGAGTGCTTTTATCAACTAATTTCAGTAGATAAAGTAGTCTTTTACTGTCTAGTGAAATAAAGTAATTTTTATCTACTGTTTATATTTTATCAATTAATTTCAGTAAATAAAGTAGTTTTTAATCGTCTAGTGAAATAACGTAATTTTTATCTACTGTTTATATTTAAGAAATTCTGGTAGGTGAGTACAAAATAAAACGATTTCGTCACTCGTTAACTTAACTTTTTCACTCGTGGATAAACAATTTCTTTATTGTCTTGTATGATAAATAACTATCATTTTTAATAATCTGAAAAATAAATAAAAACTAAGAAATTTTGCGTGGACGTTATATGCCAACAGTGTCTACAAACTAGGCAAGCTGCGGTGTCCGAGTGGTTAAGGAGATGGACTTGAAATCCATTGGGTTCTGCCCGCACAGGTTCGAATCCTGTCCGCAGCGCATCTACTTTTTTTGTTTTTTTTTGCCATTTAGTTAATTTGAATGAAAAAATCTACGTTAGATTATTTACTTCTTAAGCAACAACAAATTAATCAATAATAAATAAAGGTCAGTTTTATTCAAATTTACTTAATGCATAATTCATCTTGAACTTGGAATATATTACATATCTCCATGTTGCCTTTCAAGACTAAATTCTGTAACTAAATGTTACAAACAAGATATATAAGTAATGACGTATGAAGAAAAATAATACGCAAAAGGTGGTTAGTGTATTTATTGATATTTGCAGAAAGATTTTTCAGGTTTTTACGCTTTAAATAAATAACAACTGTTTTTTTTTACTAATTGAAGGTCGAATTTTGTAGAAAAGAAATTAGTAAAAAATATCTACAACTAAATCCTTACCCTTTAACAAAAATTATGTTAATTTATTGTATGTGCATACAAAAATTTGTATTAACATTACTGCAATTTTTGTTAAGTAAAAGATAAATACATAAACGTTTTATATTTAAGAAAAAAAATTTTTGTTTCAAATTTTTTAAGGATTTTAAGGAAAAAAAATCTTTTTTACGCTTCCGAAAACAGCTGTTTTAGAGACTCATTTGAGTCCCTAAAATGAGGCTTTTCCGGACTCATAGTACGTAAAATGGTTGTTTTAGGTACTCGGTTCCCAAAAACAGTTTTTCCGGACTAAAAAATAAAATTGTATACTAGGTGGCAAAATGTTTTTAATTAATAAGAGGTGTGAATTCGTGTCTTGGGAGCTTTAACAAAAAAATGTTGTACAACAACCTCACCTCGTCCGGAAACAGTAACGACTCGTCCGCAAAAACTGTGTTTTAGATACTTGTAACAAAAATAACTATTTTGATTAAAGTAAAAATAACAATAGGTTTCGAAAAAAATTTGAAAAATATTTTATTCTTGATAGAACATCACATTTTTATAGTACTTTAGCACTCATCAATTAGTTTTTTCAAAAAATAAATAGTTTAAGCAAAAAGCGTTTGGTTCCATACTTTTTATTCATCTGGTATACAGAGTGCGCCAGAACTCGCGCCCCAGAAAAAAATGTCATGTAAGGTAAGATACCAGGAACATGGAAAAAACGTTAAAAAAATTCTATCTATAAAAATTTCGAAGTTATGAGAGTTTAAATTTTGCACTTTGATGACTGTATTTATTTTTATTGGAAAAATATTTTTTCAAGTTGTTTTGCTACAGGCTATTAGAAGAAAAAACAAGGAAGCTGTATCCTAAATAAATTGTATGTAATTTGTAGCTTTTAAGGGCAAAATTTTTGTACCTTTACTAAATAAAAATAAAAAGACGTATACAAGATTACTGGTATCATTAAATAGCCAAAAAAATTTAAAATGTAAAAAAATAAATACCAAAATTTTTTGATAATTAGAATTTTTAAACATTTTTTCCATGTTCCTGGTATCTTATCTTACTTGAATTTTTTTTCTGTGGGGCGAGTTTTGACACACCGTGTATACAAACGAACAAATAACACTTTATAAACACTAACTAATCAAGAATATTATAATAAAGTCACTGGTGTGTAAATTGACTTGTTTTATTATAAGATACTTATTTGCGGTTTCACATGTTTTTATTAGTATTAGTATTATTTTCTGTGGTTTAGTACAAAGAAAATGGATTGTTTGTGATCTTTAGTTAAGCAAGAGAGCAAGAAATCAAAAGCTATTAAAGGTTACTATTAAATACATATTTTTTACAATAATTCAAATTAAACACAATTTATGTTGGGTTAACTGTTTTTTTTTATTTTTGCCTTTATCTTATTTATAACTTATCACTCTTATCAGCTTGTCACTTTGATTATTATTTTTACATACCTACTTTGAGCATTAATTTTTTGGAGTAATAATTATACCGGGTGTTTCGTCTTTATTGTTACAAATTGAAATAGGTCATAGAATATTCAGTTTTAACACAAAAGTTTCTTATAAACATATATTAATTGAAAAATACTGTATAAGGGAGCTAAATTCCCTGAAACGGATACGTTTTTTTCCAATATTTCAGAAACTATTTTAGATAAAATTTGGTACAGTTAACAACTTTTATACACCTAAACAAATTTATAGATTAAATATCAAGTATTTTAATGAGTAGGGCCCTAAACTGAGCTAGCTTAGGGTAAAAGTACCCTATACTTATTTTGGCTGAAGTTTCTTGCCACTTTCAGCAACAAAATCCTAAATTTCATAGTTTTTCACAAAAAACGTCTCCAGCGTTGTTTGCATACAACTTACCGTTTTTGAGTAAAATCAACTTAAAATGTTAAAATGTTACAGATTATACCTAAACACGATTAAAAAATTAAATTTTCTTTTACGTTATTCTCCTCTAGTTTTTGCCTTTGAAAAATTATCTATTATTAAATTATTCTGAAATAATGTCCATTAAAAAACTTACCTCTTTGAGAAGGTGTAGCTTCCTTACAAAGTACCTATTTTTCGTTACATGTTCATAGGAAACTTTTGTCTTAAAATTGAATATTCTATCTGTTTAAATTTGTAACAATATTTAAAAATACCCCGTATATATTCTAATTGTATTAGAAAAATAAGTACTTACTTCTTAGAATACTTCATCTTTTCTTATTAAGTTAAGATCGGCGCAGTGATATAATTCCATAAACAATATGTTTATTTATCGAAAATTTCCTCGTTCTAATTTTAAAATATAGTCCAGTTTAATTAATTCTCATCTATTGCTTTGAATTAATTAAAATATCGTTTATATTAACAATTAAAAAAAATCGTAAATTACTTGTACGTTGAAAACTTAATTGGCCTCGTCTGTCCATTGTCCATAAAACCGCTTTTAATGTTGTCATAAAAGTCTTAGAAAGTGGTTTGAAAGTTTTTAATGTCCATTTTGTACACTATTTAACCGCGACTGGGATATATTTATGTCAACATTAATCGTTATTATTATTACAGTTGTTCTCTAGAAAAAAATAAAAATTTTGGTTTTTCGTGGTGACACATTTTATGATAAATTATTTTCCTTTTCAGATTAAACACACCTACCTCTTAAAGACGTCACATCTCGCCTGTGACGTCACGATTGCAGGGGTTGAACGTCACGTGATCGCGCCACCCCCGCAAACCTGCCGGTATTGAATTTGTCCTGTGGGAATCTTTGACAATGTTGAATATATCCACCTTCTAGTAACTTTTGCGACTTATTTTTCGCAAGCTAAGGACTGAACATTGGATCTGTTTCACGTTCAATACCTTATTGAAGCGGATGATAATTCTTTAAAAAGAAAAAGCAATTTAATAAATAAACAAAAACCAAAATAATAATTCATGCAAATGAAAACTTAATGTTGATGGTTTATTATTTTTAAGAAGATTATTTTTGGGGTTGAATGTATTGCTATTGTCATTACTTTTTGTGTTAGATACTTACTGAAGTTGCAAAATGAGCATTTTAATGACATTGTTAAAATATTTGTCCATCTACTAAATGTTTTTATTATTGTCAAAATTATAGTGATTATTTTTATAATTCATGGGGAATAAATTTTTAATACATACTGTCTATATATAATGTGTAAATACCAATCAGATTTATGTTAAATAATAATTTTTGCATACTTCTTATATCTAAATATAACTCGTCATGAGTGTACAGTTTTAGTTCTGTGATGGCAATGATTCTAAACAGTTTTTAATTACAAGTTACGTACATAAAGCGATGTCATTGACCACTCTATACAACACTGAGATAATTTCTTTAATGTTATTTAGTTGTATCTTTAGTCATTTGTCAGTGGCAAATGATTAATTCGACTACAGTTAAAAATGTCAAAAAATGTAAGGAATGATTAAAGAAATGGATTTTGAACTAATGCATCTTTTGTGATTTATTTTGACTATTTTTCCTTGTAAAATTTCAACCGTTCTACTCGTGTGCTAAATTATCGCCAATTTGATTGAATGAATCTCAGAAATTTAGAAGATTTGACTGACATTTTTTTCTAATTCATCACAATAAAAATATTATTTTTGTAAATTTTGTTCAGGAAATAGCCTGCAAAATACCCTTCGTGCATGCCAAATTGATTCTAATTTTGTCGAGTGCACTTACAATTTGGCTTGCACTCGAGATATTACTATTGAAAATTGCAAATTAGTCAATTTTATTTACAGTAAGCTGCAACTAATACTACAACAACCTGTCACCAGATGTCTGTCACCAAAATAAATATTTATCAACAAAGGAAATCCTTTAGTGTTGAAAATTAATACAAAAAATCATTTATTATCTCAGACTAACATACACTTGAGTGCAAAAAAAAACGCAAATTGATTTTTTATAATGTAATTTGGCCTGTTAATAAATGCCAGTTTTTTGAAGTTGTCAAACTTCTATCAAGTTTTTCAATATCGTTTTTAACACTGACTATGTCACTATACTGGCAAGACTACCAAATACGACCTTTTTTTTTGATAGTTTTGTAACCTTTTTCACACTATGTAAATCTCTGAAAATTTGACAATTTTATTTTTGATAATTTGCGTATTTTTGCACTCAAGTGTAAGTGTTTTAAAATATAAATAACAAAATTTACAACAGTTATTAACTAACTGATAATAACTATACAGAATGTCCGGAAAGTTGCGCACCTCCGTGACACTGTATCATCGGGCGATGTCCTAGACAACAAGAAAAATGTTTAAAAAAATCTATAAAAATTTCGAAGTTATGAGAGTTTAAATTTTGCACCTTGACTCTATTTATTTCTGTTGGAAAAATAATTTTCCAAGTTTTCTTGCTACAGGCTATTAGAAAAGAAAACAAGAAAGCTGTATCCTAAATTTTTGTACATTTACTAAATAATTATCTAAAAACATATACAAGATCACTAGTATCTATAAAAATTTCGAAGTTATGAGAATTTAAATTTTGCACTTTGTTTCAATTTTTTTCTGTTGGAAAAATAATTTTCCAAGTTTTTTTTTGCTAAGGACTATTAGAAGAAGAAACAAGGAAGCTGTATCCTAAATTTTAACTCAGTTTAGTGTTATTTGTGGCTTTAATTCGTAAAATTTTTGTACCTTTATTAAACCATTATAAAAAAATATACAAAATCATCAGTATCATTAAATAGACATAAAAAATGTAAAAAAAACAAATGTCAATTTCTTTACAGATAGAATTTTTTAAACATTTTTTCAGTAGGTACTCTGGAGGACTACCCAATTACTCCCTTACAAGGACTTTCCGGACCCCCCGGTATAGTAAATTTGTCACTAAATAAATTGTATTAGAACTTTGTTTCGATGTATGTCTTATTCTGTTGTTGTTATAAACGTAGTGTCAACATTTAATTCAACAATAGCCCTTGTACAAAATTTAATTTTTGCACTAAGTATTTTGGCAATAAAATTGAAAGGTTGAAAGGTTTTTATTATTGTTTTTAAAAACTAATAGAATTTGCTGGTAAGTAATTTCAGTTGTACTTTTTAATACATACAGGGTTATTCATAAATATGAAGCAATATTTGAACCTCAAAAATGACCTATAAATTGATCTTAATTTAAATAATAACTCGTGTCCTATCTCTATGGATAAGAATTTTACAGCCCTCGGAATGTGGGTATGGAAATTTGATTTTTTTGTAATAACTTTGGAACTATTTGACCAAATATTACAAAATTTAGAACATTTCCTTGTGACGACATACCCTTTGAACTAGTAATCACGAAAACCGGATACATCCACTCAATTTCCGGTTCCAGCAGTTGCAGGTCACATTTTCTGTGTTTTTCAATTTTTTTGCTCTCTTAACACCAATTTTTTATTGCCCAAATAGATAGAGTAATCAATTTCGATTAAAAAACGCATAACCTTTAATACTCCTAAAATGGACCGTTTTAAAGATATTTTAATTTAAACTGAGGACTGCACAATGTTGAAATCAAAAAATAGGGATTTTGAATAAATGGTATCCACGGCAACCAATGACCATGGTCACATAAATCCCTGCCAGGCATCTTTTAACTTTGACGATAAATTTTTGTGATTTTTTTATGAATTAAATGCTACGAGATCCATTCGGATTTATTCTAAGTTATGTTTGAAGTCTGAGGTAAACTCTTTTATTAAATATTTTCGATTAATTGTCTAATAATCGTCCAATGTCAAAGTTGACAGATGCCTGACAGCGATTAGTGAGACCATGGTCATTTGTTACCGTGGATATCATCCATTCAAAATCCCTACTTTTTGGTTTCAGCGTTGTGCGGTCCTCAGTTTAAATTAAAATATCTTTGAAACGGTTAATTTTAGGGGTATTAAAGGTTATGCGTTTTTTAATCGAAATTGATTACTCTATCTATTTGGGCAATAAAAAATTGGTGTTAAGAGAGCAAAAAAATGGAAAAACACAGAAAATGTGACCTGGAACTGCTGGAACCGGAAATAGAGTGGATGTATCAGGTTTTCGTGATTACCAGTTCAAAGGGTATGTTGTCACAGGGAAATGTTCCAAATTTTATAATATTTGGTCAAATAGTTCCAAAGTTATTACAAAAAAATCAAATTTCCACACCCACATTCGGAGGGCTGTAAAATTCTTATCAGTAGAGATAGGATACGAGTTATTATTTAAATTAATATCATTTTATAGGTCATTTTTGAGGTTCAAATATTGCTTCATATTTATGAATAACCCTGTATAGATATAGAAAAGTATCTAATAACAGTATGTGTTGAAAGAGTTTAGCGACAGATCTATTATTTTGAGAACAAATCTAAAATCTAATTATTTGGTAACTAAATACGGAATTAAGTGAAGACCGAGAAAATACGAACGAGTTTACGAACGTAAACATTCATTGATTTTTGGGTTTCCACATAAACTGAAGATGCGTATAGAATATTATTTTCCTATCATTTTCAGACCTATTTGTTTAGTACCAATTAAAGCTCTCCAGAGATCTCTAGACAAACATTTTAATTTGCGGAAATGGAAGATGTTGGAATAGCGGAAGCTCGAAACAAAACACGACGCACACAATGCCTTTTGTTGAGCCAATTGTGGGTACATGCGGAGGTAGCGTTTGCGGTTTTTTTTTCAGGCTAATTCAGGTAATTGGGAGGGTGGCGGCGAGCTGGGGGTAGTTTCGGTCAATGACCTTTTCCTGATTGAGTTGTGTCTGTGTTTGTTACCTAGATATTAAAATCGATGGATGCATCCAAGACTTCAAAGAGGGGTGGAAGATATTTTTAGAACAGTGCTATATATTGAAACTTCGGGGTGAATGGTTTTTCGACAATTTTTTTTTATTATTTTTGCAAGGGAAATGAGAGGGAAACGCGGTGTATTTAGTGACGAATGGTGAGACGGAATTAATGAATTTTGGACAATCTTTAGGGTGAGATTTTAGTGGAAATAATTAATAAGTTCCCTTCCTGACAAGTTTCAAAAGTTGTAACCTTAAAATGAATAATAATGGAGGTTCGTTCAACTTTCAGACGTAATTAGGTAGTTTTTACGACGAAATATAACATTTTTTTGGTTGTTATAAATATTTCGACAATTTTTTTTTTAAACGCGTTAAGAGTAAATTTATAGAAATAATTATTATGCTAAAAATATTTTCAGTTAAGATATGTTCATAAATGTCTCCGGAATTAAAAAAGTTCAATGTAAACTACCTTTTACTGTCATCATGACTGACATTTGACAATTAAACTTTTCTGTCAGTGATGCTATTTTTGAAAGTAAATAGGTAAGTCAAAATGACATAAACATGACAAAAATAAAAAAATCAGGTTATTAATGTAAAGGTTGTTTTAGAATTTACATTATGAAAATGACAATACTGCCCGAAATTTTAATTCCGCAACTGTACATGTAGTGGTTTTTCCTAAGAATGAAATTACTTGTTACCCGACACGTGCTTCTTCATCCTCCACTTGAATTTGATGTTCATCTTAACCAGAATCAAGCACCCACCCATTGTAGCTGTTGTAGATTATATCTCTCTTTTATAATCTTTATTATCTGTACTTACTCGTACCTGTAGAGAAATTTTTATAGTCTCTCCCGGTGGGAGTTAAAGCCTTGGTTGAGTGGACTATGTTTGAAATTTACGGATTATAAGGGTTTCCCATTTTGCGAGTTAAGACGCCTAATTAGGCCTTCATAATTTATGAAGATTGGGATATCAAAAAACGGGATCAATATTTAACAAAATTGAAGTGGTTTAGATTTTCTTTGTGTGCTTGAAGTGGGTAATTATTAAACCTTGACCACTTGCTTACAACATTTTATTATTAAAGATATATCAACCACCAATCAGCTGATTGTTTCTAAATATTGATTGACTGTTTGCGTGTAGACGTTGTTTTCATGATGAATTCTGTCTCGTTTGGTTTTTCCAACAAAACTATTACTAAAACGTCAGAAATAGAAATGGCAATTTTTCCTATGGAAGGCTTTCAATATAGTGGGTGATCAAAAATGACTGTTCACTTTCTTATTAGGCTGTTTGCAACACTGTGCAGGCGAAAGTGTATTCCAATTGAACCATTTAAAAATTAAATTCAGTATTGCCAACTCAAACAGTTGTTTCCGATTTTTGTATGTACTATTCAAACAAGAAAAATCAAAATACTTATTATTTTCATTTAATAAAACTCATTCCAAAGCAGCAGATTTTGTTTATGCAATGTGTACTAAAATTCTAAAGTGGATACAGAAAAAACTTGCACTTTAATTGAGTCAAACAGATTTATGAGCGCTGACTAACATTACAATTTCCAGACTAGCAATTTTTTGTTTTGCGTTTTAACATCTTTGTTGATAGCATAATTGCTCTACATATTTATAAATTGATTACATTCCAAGTTTGTGTCTATAAATCATTTAAAAATCAAAGTGATATTGATTGGAATTGGTATAACATATAACTTAATAATTTGCGGTATTTATATGATTACACATTTCATAGAAAGAATCTGTAAATGAGTTATTTATGTAGATAATTTTGAAAAAAAAAATATTATGGTAAACGTGTTTTAATAATTCTCTATTTATTTATTTTTTACATTCATTTTTTTTCTTCAACATTTTTGTTTTCTTTTGATTACAAGAAATATAATAATTTTGTTTTTTAGAAACCTAAAGTGTGAGTGAGTATATTATTTTTTTCATGTCATGTTAATTATTGTTTCTTCCAATCTTGGAAATAATTTTCTCTCACCCACATTTATCCTTGTCATCCTTCAACTTCACGAAAACATATTTTTGTTTAGATCAAAATAAATTCTCTTTGTTGTTTACTAAAATTCTCCTATAATTTATCCCATTGGCATTGCTTCGAGTTTTCAAGGAAAAAATACTCGCAACAGATTTACAATTGAATCATTTTTAGTCCACCCTCTCAGACGAAGATCACTTTCTCTATTATTACAGGCTGTTTCAGTAGACTTTCTCATTAATTATACATATACAAGCTGTTTTTTAACGAGCTTCTTTGGATGTGTCAAAACAATAAACAAAAATTTGAAAATTTTGAGTTAGGGAAATTTTTATTTACAGGAGGGAACACCTTTTAGTGTACTTTCGAAATTTGTGGTACCTACCTACCTCTTTGGTAATAGGCAACTCTTTCGGAATTTTAAATGGTCCCATCCCCTTTGTGATCTTCAAATAAAAAATGTTTTGACAGGAATTTGGCTGTGATTTTTTCAATTGTTACAAGGTTACAGGTGCTCAATTACTGGTAATACTATTGTAGTATGAATTACATAAAGCAAAGTTGAAGGTTTATTTTTAAAGTAAAATTAAACTGACATTTTCTGTTATGAAAATACCGTGCGATCAAAATAAAATAAATTATAGTAGGCGTCGATTAAATTCTACAGTTGGCAACACATTGGCTGGGAATCTGGGGTGGAAATTTTTCACACAAACTCAAAGTAAAAATGACCATTCATCGTTTTCGTCTTGTACAGCATTTTTGTAATAACTTGCAACAATAAAAATTTTCTGCTCTAAAGTGAACATAATGTTACTCAAAATGAATAAAACGCAAACTTGTCAAAGTTTCCACTGACATTTGATGTCAAAAATCAGGATTGTCATCTGAAGGACTTTAATCACCGCCTACTCTAATTATTTTTTTTCGCACGGTACGATACTCCAAAAACAATACACAGCCGAGTTCCTGGTCAAAATATTTTTCATTTGTCTCCCTGTAATTTAATTTAATTTTTTAATTTATTTTTCTGAGGCATCTAGCAGAGTGGCTCGTTTTAAAAAAATCACCTTGTAGGTATTTTTGTTTATAGTAAATCAAATTATTTCAAATTTAAAAGAGGCTTATGTAGTTAAGGTAACATAAATTTTGTTTGTTGTAATGTATTTTTTTTTCAATTTTTTAAAATCTTTTTAAAACAGTAACAAATTAAATGTAATCCCAAAGCATATTTTTTATGAAACATGTTTCTTATATTAAATTGGCATAATCAGGACGATGACATGATGACAAAAACATGAGAGAGATTTTTTGACAGTTTCAGCGCATTTACCTATCTTGGTTGACGAAACACGTGTTGTAAAAAATATGAAAATTGAGAAAACTTAAATTTTTCGTCTTCACATAATTCAGTGTTGTCACTAAATTTTAGTTACATGCTACGTTGATCACAAATTTAAATGAATTATCACCAATTATTAATTTTGTTTTTTTAATATTTTTTAAATTTGCAAATTTCAATTTGATAAAAGTAAATCCTAATTTATTGTTTGTTACATACTTTTTGAAAATATCATAATCAAAAGTACGTAGTACCAACTACCTTTCTATCATCTAGGGTTATATGTATTTTCGCTAGTGTTCCTAACAATTTTTGATTTTTTTTGTAAACATGTATGCTATAAGAAAGTTTCATTAATAGAAAATTATTATGAAAATTGGCAAAATCATTACAAATGCAAAAAGACTTTCTTGGTAGAATCATGTTTTTATTATTATTTTAATATACAGGATGAATATAAAGTATGGAACCAAGCGGTTTTATTTTTAATCATTTGGCTCCAGAAAATAATAATTAATATAAATTAAAGTAATATAAAAAATGTGATCGTATTTTCAGAACGAAATTTTGTTTTGTTTTTGAGTTATGCGATTTTTTTTTGTCAAAATTGCAATTTATGTGAAAAAATTTTTTTGAAAAAATTAAATATAAAGCAGATAGTTGTAATCCTTAGAGTATAGCTTTTCTGAGAAAAATGATTTTATAGTGGGTTGCCATTTAAAAAAATATTTTTTGTTGTAGAACTCAAAAACAAAAGGAAATTTCGAAAATTTTTATTCTTGTTAAATCATCACATTTTTATAGTACTTTATAACTAATCAATTAGTTTTTTCAAAAAATAAATAGTTTAAGCAAAAAACGTTTGGTTCTATACTTTTTATTCACCTGGTATGTTTCTTCTAAGATAATTTTGATATTTTTTGGGAACTAAAAGATAAATTGAACATAAACCTAAAGAATCGAAATAATAAACAGCTATACATGTTTCGTCAATTAGGTTGGTCAATTAGGGTAATGATAATTATTTCTTTTTTTAAATTGTGTGTAAGTATCATATTTGGGGTTGTTTTTTTGAGGTATTTCTTGGATTCATCTGATGGTAATGCAAACATGACGAAACATAAGTAGACATTTATACAAAAATTAACTTTTATTTAATCTATTTTATATCTATATTTTTGACGCGTTTTTGATTTTATTTGAATAAATAAATTGTTCCATTTGAGCTTTTAACATTCTTTTAACTAAAAAAAAGTCAATGCAAAGCGCTTCAAGCGAAAAGCATCCATCCTCCCACTCAATCCCTCAAAATTTCCTCTTGAGTGAACCAATAGCAATAATGATGTCCCCCCGAATCACCATTTCCCTTCTATAAGCAAACAAGCGCAAAAAACAAAGCCGTGCAATAATAATCAAATGGAAAAAGTCGCACACACACGCAACCCGCGCATGCCCACTGTTCTGCATGTTGCCTATCGAACGGCAGTCTGCAGTGTAGGTACGGTGAGCGTCGCGACGTCCGCGTCGCTGCTGCTTTTTCGCGGACGGTGGGCGTACCGTGGCGATGTGCACGACAATACAACTATCCGTCTCTCACGCACCCTCGAAAAGAGCCGTTTCTGTCGCCCTCTCGGCGCCCGATCTGTGCCAAATTTAAGCCCCCTTCTAGCCCCACTGGATACCTTTTCTACGCGACTTTTTTACAGGTAAAACAAAGAGATAAAACAAAATTCAATTAAATCTAGGAAGCCAAAAGTGAGTGGACTGAGGGCAAATGGGGTGCAGGTTTAGAGGTTTTATTACGGCGATGACATAAAATTTGGGAGTAATCACGCAATTTTTTCGTTTAAGGGTCACGTGATTTGTTTGTTTATTAAGTGGCGTGGGGTATATTGCATTTTTTTACAGCAGCCAGTTTTTATTTTACACTGTTTCAGCTCCTAAAAACTAGAACAGACAAACAAAAAATGTACGGATGATATTAATGTGACCTTTTCAAAACGTTTTTATGAGTTTGTAAAGGGCAAAGTTTTAAACTTCTGGAAAAATCAAAGGTTAATGTAAAAAAATAATTTGGGTAGTGTTTAAAGTTTAAATAACTTATTTTTTTATTTTGTATGTTCTTATTTGGGGGTTGTTTTGATTAACAAAGAGAGAAAATGCTCTCTCTCTCTTTCTTAATAATTTTTTTAATTAGCAATAAACCAATTGAAAGTATTATGTATTAATTTTACTTCATTTTCCAAAGGTTTACATTTGGAAAAACAATACGGTATTAACATTAATAAATAATATATACTCAGGTAATTTTTGTATTATAAAAACAGTAATAGCGTAAATCATCGACAAAAATAATCAACAAACTGATGACTTTTTATTATTTTTTTGGTAAATTTTAAATTTCTGTTTATTTTGTGGGCTAATCATAAAGTAAACAAGTATAGGTAGGTATGGTTGAAATCTTTATGTAAGTAATATTTATTGTGGCTTTTAATTTTTTTTTTCTTAAATTATTTTGTGCCATGTGAGCAGAAGAACGTATTGCGTAACATAAATATAACCTAACTTTTTCTTTGCAGTTTTTTTACTTTCAAAATTTAAACACAAATTCCGATACTAACACGTCTTGTTTATTGTTTATAAGCGTCTTTGATTTTACGCCAAAACTGCAAAGGAAAAACATTTTTTGCTTTACCTGAAACGAGCAAATCTGTAATTAAAACTTTATTATTTTAACTCAGTAGAAAGAAAAGTTCATTTTTCTCTGCTTTTTAAGTCTTATCATATTGTCGCTTTTATTATTTTGACAATGATGTCACTGTGACAAATAAGTTTACGCAAGTTAAATAACAAAAATGTTTGTGAAAAACATATCTTTATAAATAGCAACTCAAAGAAAGCTTTAAGACAAAAACCAAAGTTATTTTTAACAATTTTAACAAATATCATTATTTAATTAATAAATTAATTGTCAAAGTGACATATAGTTGTCAAATAAATAAAACTGCCAATGTAATAGGACTTATTAAAAAGCAGAGAAAAATTATCCTAAGTTGGAAATTAAAGAAAAATTAACTTTTCTTTAATGAAGTTTTAAGTACAGATTTGCTCGTTTTAGGTGAAGAAAAAATGGTTTTCCTTTGCAGTTTTGGCGTAAAATCAAGGATAAATTTTTTTTTCCTCTTGTAAACTCAATCCGGAGACATACTGTATAGTAACCTCAAAAAATTTCTAACAATTTTAGAACTTACCTGGAATTCCATTTAAAATTATATCATAATTTTGCTGAATGATTTTTTCGAATGATCAATGTAAATTGAAAAGTTATTTATAAAATAACAACATACAAGGTGTTTTGTAAAAAGACAAAAAACGAAAAATTCTAAGTAAAATAAGTTACCCGAAGCATGAGAAAAATGTTAAAAAAGTTCTCCCTATAAAAATTTCGAAGTTATGTGAGTTTAAATTTTGCACTTTGACTATTTATTTCTGTTGCAAAAATAATTTTACATGTTCTTTTGCTACACACTGTTATAAAAAGAAACAAAGAAGCTGTATCCTGAACTCTAACTATGTTTCGTTATTTGTACGTTTTATTGACAAAGTTTTTGTTCCTTTACTGAATAATTATGAAAAAATATACCTATACAAGATTATCGGTACTTATAGACATAAAAAAATGTCGAGTGTCAAAAAATAAATATCAAAAATTTCGGACAGATAGAATTTTTTAAACGTTTTTTTAATGTTCCTGGTTTCTTATCTTACTTGGCATTTTTCTTTTTTTTTGTCTTTTACACTGTAAATTACCAAATAAAAGTTATATTTTACGACTCAAGCTAAACGAATATTTGAATACAAATAGTAGAATTAATATTAAAATTTTATCATATAATTGTCTTTTTTAATATGAGTATGAGATTCCTTTTTAAAAATAAGATACATATTTAAAATATTATTCTATTCGGTAGATTTTCCCATTTCAGTACGAGAACAATACAAAATCTTCTAGCGCTTGCACCACAAGTCTCCACTCATAATTCCAAGCATACCACCAGACTAAAAGCAACAACGACTTTATTCATTATCCCAACACTGATAATCACAGCTATGAACATATTTTACTGTTATACTGTGACTTTAAATAGTCAAAATGCTATGCAGTAAATCTTGATTTCGTAGTGTTATAATCGGATTTAAATTAGGAAACTTATAATCATTGTTTATTGCCTTGTATTATACAAGATTTGATAATTGAGCAAGACGCCATAATTTTCTGATTCTCTTGTGGCGTTTGTATAATATGTATTATATTATTTATTTTGACTAAATTGAGAATGTGAAAATTTTCACCTGTTGTCAACAATCTATTTTATCAAGTAGTACAGTTTGGATGGGTACTTGGTCAATGGAAGACCGATTAAAACTTTTAATTAAATTCAGTGAATTTACTTGTTTAGTCAAACTTTAGGACTCACGTAATGTTTTAGACACACGCGAATTTTTCTTCTATCACGTGATGTGTGCATGTCTAGGTTTTTATTAAAAATGTCATTCTCTAAAGTGCTATTTTAAATTAAAGGAAGTTTTAATTTAAACTTTTAAGAGGTTTGGGTTCAATCAATTGTGACGATTGTTATTGCTAGAAATGAGATGTTTAATTATACTATTAGTTAGTTTTCTTTAATCTTTAGGCACATTCAAATCTGCTTGTAACAATGAAGAATGGTTTTTAACTATGTTTACCAGAAATCAGTGAAAATGCACACGTGAGGTGGCCTGAAAGATTCTCATATTTTACCTCATTTGATTTTTTTTTTTTAAAACACACCTGGTGTTAACTTATCGTTATTTAATCGAAAGAATAAAATTCGTGAAATTTGTAAAATTTGCATGTTGAATAATCTTTGTTTCATTTCTTAATGTATTTTGTAAGGAGAATAAGTCACGTTTGGGTTAGTATTAAAGTAATAAACCGAAATAAAAATGTCAGAAGAATCATAAAACCGAAATGTGAACTTTAGGTTACCATAAGCTTGGATTAAATGCCTCACAAACCGAACTATATCATAAACCTTTTTACTTCAATTCATAATTTAACTTTACGAATGCATTACGTTTTCCAATCACCTTATTTCCAGAATGACTGTTTGAATTGGCAATATTCAGAATTTATTTTTTAACTTTAATACTTAATTTGACTTTAACATAATCTATTATAATCTTGCAATATATCAATCCGGTTGCACTTTTGAAAACTGCTGAATAACAAAATCCTTTTAATTCTGTTGTTAACTCAAAGTCATTGATACTCGAAATGGATTTCTTTTGAAAGTGAAGTTTGGGATTTTTATTAAGTTTTTTTGTATCGGCCTAATGCAGAAGAACGAGATTTTTCTTAAAAACCAACCCAATTAGAATGAAATTAACCGAATTATATTCACTTACTCGTACTGCTTATGCGATTTGTTTATATAAAATCAAAATTTTTGATTTATTGAGGTTTTAAAAATTTTTGTTGAAAAATTGAATAAAAGTCGTGTTTTACGTGTATTATGTTTGTAATTTAAGATAAAATTAAAGGAAGTTTAAAAGTGGTTATTTATGATTCAAGAGTATAAACTATTTTGATCCTGAGGATTTAAAGGATTAACGATGATGTTTGTTCCAGATATGCATAAAAAACTTTCCTTCCAACAAATTAAATTAATAATAACATAAAAAAGTGATAAATTTGTCAAACAATTTGTAAATATGCAGTTCATTCAATTGCAATTTTAAGAGTAAAAATCGGTATTTATTTTATTTTTGACGCAATAAAAGTTGTCAAAAACGAAGGATTTTTTTGTTGGGAGGAAATGTATATTTTTAAATAAGTTAGAACAAGTTAAAAGAGTATACATTATATTTTGTATAACATTTTTTTTTAATCAAGTCACATTCCCTGTAACAAACTAGAAAGATACAAGCTGAAATAATATATCTAAAATTTATTTTAATTTTAATTGAATATTATTTATGTTTTAAACATTACACTTTTATAGCAAATTTAAAAATTCAATCATTTCATACGTCAATAAAATTTTAAATAGTAGGTACAATCTTGTTGATATTGCAGTGTCGCAAACAGAAAATGCTTCTAACTTTGTTGCCTACTCAAATAATCAATTTTGATCACCTTATATTAGTAGATTTATTCTTGGATTGAAAGTTGTAAGTGAAAATAATTGAGTTGTTTCCATACACCTCCCCTGTTTCTGTTTTCTAACTTTTGACAAATTTATATCCACAAAGTGTGTTGTAGTGAAAAGAAAAGGTGAGTCATCAATTTCATTAATTTCCCTTGAGGAAATGTTTTAAAAAGTTCGACAAAATGTGAAAGTTTAAATAAAAAGTTTTAGCTTAAAGAAATACTGTTTCATTATCGTGTGCTAACATTTTACTGCAAAAAATACTACTACTTTACAGTAAAACCTCAACTATACGGACATCGGATGTTTCGTGATCATACATGAAAGACGACAGCTGTCAATATTGTGAATATTTTGAAATTGCATTTTACGTTTTTATTAAACAAAGTATTTGTTTGTTCCTAAATTCAGGGAAATTGCTGAACGAGCAACAGAAAATTTAAAAAACATAGGTTGTAAAATGGCTACTTTCCTACCCGAAAACTGATAAGGAAATGACCACTTACCAACCTGACTGTCTTATTTCATATTGATTGTTAAAATGTCATCATTGTGAATAAACTACATATTTTTGTACAGGGTGATTAAAAATTCTCGGACCATAACAAACTAGAAAATCTTCTGTCAGTTATGTTTTTTTCAGAAACGAAAGCTTGAAAAAAAAATTGTCTTCATTGTTATGCTTAACTGAAAGTCTTTTATCACCATTCGAGGGGTCCAACACTGTTGAATTAGCCTGTATACAGGGTTTTCAAGTAAGATAAGATACCAGGAACATGGAAAAAATGTTTAAAAATTCTGTCACAAAATTTTGACATTTATTTTTTGACATTTGGCATTTTTTCATATCTATTTAATGACTGATGATCTTGTATATGTTTTTTTTTTTAAATTATTTAGTAAAAATACAAAAATTTTGCCAATAAAAACCTTGTTTCCTCTTCTAATAGCTTGTAGCAAAAAAACTTGAAAAAGTATTTTTTCAACAGAAATAAATAGTCAAAGTGCAAAATTTAAACTCTCATAACTTCGAAACTTTTATAGATAGAATTTTTTAACATTTTTTCCATGTTCCTGGTATCTTACTTTACATGGTATTTTTTTCTGGGGCGCTAGTTCTGGCGCATCCTGTATAATGTGCCGGATAATCGAGGTTGAAATGTATTTAATACTCAAGTAGGCATATAAAATCTAGTAAATTATTCGAAATGTTGGTATAAACAAGCTCCGTTGTAATTTTATTTGTAGATAATTAAACAAAATGCCTCAAGGCCCGATGTCGAGCCCCTTGATGAAGCCGTTCGTGGTACTGGCACTTCCTGGCATGTACCTCTTCTACAAGTACAACCAATACAAACGTCGCCGGAAGGAAAACGCCAAACGACGTCTCACCGAACGTGAACTGCAACACCTCAACAACAAGATTGTAAGTAGTTGCAATCCGTCTTTTTTTCTATACCGAAACGTGGGCATCTCTCGAGAGTTGGGGAAATTTATAGCGCTTAAGTTAACACCACGTTCGACCTTAATTTTTCATCGTGCTAGCAATTACTCATTCATGAAGGTCTGGCGGGATTTGTTGGACTTACTTTACGAAATTGGACTGAATAAAAGTAAAATTTCAGTTGAATTTATTGACGCCATTACACAGTTATTATCGTATGATCCCAAGTTTTTCGATTTTTTCCCTTTCTATCTCTCGGATCATGAATGCAGGAAGGGCACATTTATCTTGACGATTTACTAGATCTGAAGCCATTTCTTCCCGTGCTTTGAGTTGTAAGCACGTTTCTTCGAATGTAATCAATTCATTTCTGCGCAGTTTCTGCAGACCGTAATTGTGCAAAATGCCCATTTTTCCCATTTTTACGATGCACACTAAATATCTGAAACAAAAAATGCATTTGTATCGACCCAGGCTTGATGAATTGAAGTTTGCTTTGTAGTAATGAAAATTGCAAACTGAAATTAAATTTCCACTAACTAGATTAAAAGAAGGCAAATTCGTTTTGTGTCTTTGTTCTGGAATTAATTGATGGAGTTAAAAGATTTGATTAAAACACATTGTAAATAAACAAAGATTTTAAGCAATGTAAACAAAAATGATGATCAGCAACTAATTAGAGCAAATTCTATTCACATTAAAAGCAATAATAATTTGACGAAAAACACTGATTAAAGTTCAAATAATAGTTATTTAGTCACGAATGGACTTTTTTCAGTAGTTAAACAAAGTACGTTAGTATATAAAATGTTACTTTTGGACCAGGGCATGTGGCGACTTAAAAAACAGAATAAAACCCTACCAATTTAGCTGTTTGCCCAAAAGCAAACAAGCGAAAAAGGCCTAAAACCCTTGAAAAAGCATTAATTTTTATTCACTTCAAAAGTACTTAAATATCTATAGACCAACAAAAATTGGGCACACGAAAAAACTGTTGAAATCTCCCAAAATATGCAAAATTACTTCAAGAACACCCTAAAAAACTAACAAAATACCTTGTTTTTAAACACCTCAAAATGATTTTTTATTTCTGGACCAAACCATTTGGCGCATGCAAAAAAAAATGGAAAAACAACACAAAATCAAGAAGGGTTGGTACCAGGATATTTGGCGTCTTAAAAACAGGGTAGAATCTTACAAATTTAGCTGTTTCCTCAAAAGTAAACAATCGAAAAAGACATAAAACCATGAATTTTTATGCGCTCCAAAAATACTCAAAAATCTATAGACCACCAGAAATTGGGCACATGAGAAAACCGTTGAAAAACATCCAAAATCAAACATAATTCCCTTAAAAGCACTCAAAAAAACCTTACAAAATCCGTTGTTTTTAAACATCTCAAAATGACTTTTTGTTTCTGGACCAAGCCAATTGGCACATGTAAAAATCATTGAAAAAGCGCCAAAAATCTTATTCAAATTTATCATGTTTTCGACATCTCAAAATGGATTTTTATTTCTGGACCAGAACGTTACAACACTTTAAAAAAATTCAGATAAAGCCAAAATGGCTTTTTATTGATGGATCAGGATAATAACAGGAAAAATAAAAAAAAACAAAAGTCTTATCTGAATAGGTTTAAAATTAGAATCAAAAATAATGTTAAACAAAAAATTAAAGACCAATTTATCTACTAAAATTAGTAGATAAAAGCACTCTTTAACATTGAGTACAAAATAAAAAACAAAGCTGATTTTCAGTTCAAATTCAAACTTTCTTCGCTTCCATTTTTTTTTGTTTTGATGTATTTTTAGAATATTTTTGAGAGTTTTTTTTATTTTTTTTTATTAAAATTATAATGTTTTTCATTTCCATCACAAACTGCTATTTTGCTAGAAAAAAATTAACAACTACGAAACAAGAAATATAGCAATAATTTAACTTTGCGTTATTTTACATTATTGCTATTGGTTTAGAAAATTCTTTCAAAATAAATAAACAGCTATATAAACCATACACAAATATCAGTCAATAGACCCTGATTTTGCATTTATTGTGTGGGATAAAAATGCCTTCAAAGCAAGAAATAATCAATTTGAATTAAATGGTGGATGCGCCGGGCTAATTTAGTTTTAAAAAAATAATAAAAAAAGTTTGTTAACTAAATTGGATGTGATAAGCTTATGTAAATAATGTTTTTTGAATTGGTTTACTTTTTAATCTTTTAAACAAAACAAGATGTGTGTTAAAAATATACTGAATTCAAGAAAAAAAACGTTTTTTTTAATTTGTGCGAATTTTTACCAAATTAAGAAGATTTTTAATTAATTTTCATTCAATAAGATTAAACAAAACAAATCAAAATATTTAATTAAGTATTATTAATTCCCATTTTTTTCTGGTTTATTAATAAAAAAACATGTCCAAGTTTTATTAAATAATTAGTCAATTGGAACGAAATATATTGAAATACTCGTATGAGTATTATGTCTCCAATTTTTGCTATTTATTATTATATAATAAATACAGGCTGCGCCAGAACTCGCGCCCCAGAGAAAAATGCCATATAAGGTAAGATACTAGGAACATGGAAAAAATGTTAAAAAAATTTTATCTATAAAAATTTCAAAGTTATGAGGGTTTAAAGTTTGCACTTTGACTCTATTTATTTCTGTTGGAAAAATAATTTTCCAAGTTTTTTTTGCTATAGGCAAACAAGCAAGCTGTATCCTAAATTGTAACTCTGTTTAATGTCATTTGTGGCTTTTAGTGGCAAAATTTTTGTCCCTTTACTAAATAATTGTAAAAAAACATATGCAAGATCATCAGCACGATCGTAAAATAGACAGGTCTGGAAACTCCATTTATAAATACGTTTGAAAATTAAATTATTTTTTCTGAATCGCAGGTGGTTATGGAGGGCAACTATACCCGTGGCGCCTTCACGTGGTGATTTTATTAATTTACTGTTTGACAGCATTTTGGCAGCTAACCACAAATTTAAAAAGTGAATTTTTCTCTATTTCCAACGTTTCTAAATATTTTTGTCGCTTATGCACAGTTTTTCGGTGTTTTAGGATGGTTTTCTTTGATTTATACTTGTTATCTTTCGTTCTGTTTTATCTAAATTAAATATTAAAAAATTTTTTTGGTTTTGAGTTGGTCATTCAATGTTTTTGGCAATCAAAAAGGTAGATATTTGGTTTTTATATGTTGTTTACACTAAACACTTCTGCAGATGCCCAGAATTTGTGCTGTTTTCCATTGCACCACTAAATGAAGTAGTAAACAATTGGGTTTTTTTTGGGTGAAAGAAAAATTGGACCCAAGGGCAAGGGATGAAACTCCAAATACTGTACTGCAAAGAAAAGACAGAAGCTGTCAATTACATTTTGAGAAAAAAGATACAAAATTAGAGAGAAAACATTAAAACATTTAACATTGAAGCATTTAATCGACTAGAGTTTTGAGTTTTGAGTTTTGACATATTTGTATCAGTCTAAGAAGTAATATTTTGTCTTTAAAGTCCTATAGATAAATGAGTACACAAATGTATCAAGTTTTTAAAAAATTATTTATTTCTTTACTCTGTTTACAAAGTGCCCGCTCACCACAAAAATAGATCCTGAAATTGTCTTTATTGTGACTGGTTTTCTTTATTATTCAAAAAAGCTTGCTGTACACGAGGTGGGTTCTGCCCAAGTAAAAAACACCATTTTTATAAATCTTGGAAGATTGTCTTTACAAAATCGTTCTATTGTAAATTTTACACCAACCTTGATCGCTACTACATTATTAGTTAGAATTGGATAACTTACGTATAAAAGTTACTTACTATAACATTATTTATTTGTTGTTTTATTTCTTCAATAATACTTCTTTTACACGTCTTTTTTAAAGGTCTTGCATTATTATCATCATAGGTAGCATCTTGTGAAAAGATCAATAACAGCAATGTTTTCTACTCTTTTTTTCTACTAGATGGTAAGGTGGCAATTAATAAATGCTATGGATTGACTCGATACCATGAACGTTATTCTAAAAGATGCAGATTTGTTTAAAAGTTATTAAGGTGTTTTTTGCACATTTTTTAAAAATTTTGACAAGCCTACAGTAACCTAACAAATTATGACAAGCGCTAATTTAATATTTGACATTATTTACGCACGGAGACGTCATTTTTCGTTCATAAATATGCAGTAATTAACGTAGTATCCGATAGAGGCACCACGGGTATAGTTGCCCTCAAAACCTACTGAGATCCAAATTTTTTAATTCAATTTTGAAACACGAGTTTCCAGACCTGTCTATTTTACGATCGTGATCATCAGTATCCTTAAATAGATATAAAAAAAATGTCAAATGTCAAAAAATAAATGTCAAAATTTTTTGACAGATAGAATTTTTTAAACATTTTTTTCATGTTCCTGGTACCTTACTTTACTTGAAAATTTTCTCTGGGGCGCGAGTTCTGGCGCACTCTGTATATCTCAAAAATAACACATTTTGGAGTCTAAATTTCCGATTTTCTTTAACAAAATCCTTGAAAATCAGAAAAACTTTGGTTGATCTTGTAAAAGCAGTTATTTTTTCTTAAACAGCACAATTTTATTTTTTCTCCAGAGAGTCAAATACGATAATTTGATTTGTGAGTGAGTCTTTCTTAAACTATTCGAGTGATATTTTTTTCTCACCGACATGTTTTGATGATGTTTGTTCGAACAAACGCCAAAACATTGGCATTATAATCTCCATTAATCCCCGTCGCAATCCCTGTGATCATCCTGTTGAGCCCCACTGCGTGACTCGTTGTGGGTTGCGGAATTTCCTTTCTAAATTCTTCCATCAACTTATCTGCATCTTTTTGCGCCATTCCCACGGGTTGCGTTTGCGAAAAAAGAGGAATAGCACAGTCCAAATCTGGTCCTCCTATGATAGGCACGTGGACCATTTGGGGATCCAAATTCTGGTAATGTCCAGCAATTGCATTAGCTTTCACTTCAGCCAAAGCAGCAGAACCCAGAAGTCTACCAGGATGGTACCAGTCGGATTGTTTGTACACTTCAGCAACTATGGGCAAAGTGACCGAAATGGGAGTTACTGCAACAAGGATGACGGCTCTTGGGGCGTATTTGGCGCAGGTTTCAGCCAGTTTGGCCACTCGGACGCCTTCGGCCATGACCAGTTTTGGTATGGACATTTTGCTGGTGCTGGTGTTGAGACCCAGCATGACCACAATGTCGGCACACTAAAAAACATCTCTACCTTATTTTCTCATTATTAATTTGGGGAAATACCTTGACGGATTTGCTGACACTATCCATATCGTAATAAGAATGAACTTTGCATCTGGTGTCAAAGTGATTCAAGTCTAGAGACATTGATTCTACTTTTGAGGTTCCTTGGAGGTGTAGGCCAGAAATTGCAGGGTTTTGTTTGATGAGAAAAGCAAGAGATTGACCTAAAAGTGTGTCGGCACCAAGGATGCATACTTGGACGTGTTTTTGAGGACGTTGGGAACAAAACTGTCGGGAAAATTTTGTTAAGATGTGAAAAGTTGTCATTGTCTAAATTTTTGACGTGAGGGTAGAAATGTCAGTAATAAACATCTCCGTTTTATTACCCATGTTTCACTTCTATTCCTTTTATTTCTTTTCAATATTTTTGAAACTTTTCTAAATTTTTCCTCGACCTTTATTTTTTTCCTGCTTTTAATCTACATTTTTCTTCTCCTTCTTGGATCTTCTTGGTATGGAAACGATGAACAAAAACACGATAAGCCCGTCACACCAAACTTTTATTTGAAACACAACGCGTTTCAACCACAAAGTGGTCATCCTCAAGTGATTTATCTTTTCCAATATTATCTGATTATGTTTTATCTAAAAAAATTCCCAGCTGCAATATCTTCCTTGTACTATTTTTATTTTTCTCTATTCTTTCCATTTGCTGAAAATTATCTTTTCATATTTTTTTCAAAAAGTTATTTTTGATATCACTCTATTTTTTTGTGTTTATCTCCTTTGTTGTCTTCCTTATCTTGTATTATTTTTTACTTCTTTTTCCTCTGTTTTATCACTTATGTACCTATTTTCTTTGTGTTTTATGTTTCTTTCTCATATTCTCAGCTTCACCCTAAACTTCTCTCTTCCAATAATTTCGTAATTTCTTTATCATGTTATTTTTTTGTTATATTATTTTTACAAACCTTCATTGTTTAATTTATCAAAAGATTTTGAAATTGTTGTTATTGTTTCTTCTCCATAAATCTACTTTTCGTTGCCAGTTTCATCTTTTCATACCGTCGCGTTTTTTTTCTTTTCTTTCATTCTCTTATTTCCAACAATTAAAATATGATTTCTCTATGTCTATTTTACGAATCCTCTTTTTTTTGCCATCTTCTCACTTTAGTAATCTGTTTCTTTTTCTGTCTTTATTCTCTTATTTCCTTACTCTAATATTTAATTACATGAAGAAAAATCACAACTTTTGTAAGTGATATTTTTGTTTTTTTCTCTGTTTTTTTCTTTCTTTTTGTTTTTTTACTAAATTCTGTTTATTTTATATTCTCTAATTATTTTCAGTTTTTTTATTATTCATATTTTATTGCCAAGAGTGCGTTAAAAATAATTTGGGTATAAATCTCCATTTACAATAACCAAGGTTAAACATCACCTTATTAAAATTCGTAGTCCATTGTTGCTCCATAATCAATACATGTCGCTTTTACCCTACTTGACACTGAAAGTGGAAGAAATGGATTATTCGGGTGAAATGCTAATTCCAATTAAATTTGCATACGAATTGCACGCGATGAATTTTTTTATAAATTCCTCTTCAAGGACAACAAAAATGATTTAAACTTTATTAATTAGCACTGATAAAATTGTCATTTACCTTGAACTCTTTCCGTCGTGTGATGTGGACAATGATGAAAATTTGAATGGTTGCATTGTTTTTACCTTGAACTAAACTTTGTGAGTTTGTAATATACGTCTGCGGTTTTACTGTGCCATCGCTGGTGGTTTTATGATGATAAAATACTATGAAAATGCAGGAATCAACGCTAAGTAACGCTGTTGATACCAAGGCGGATACTATAGCGTTTATTAGAACTAAAATTGGATCGTTTTCTGTAATCATTGTTTATGTCATATCCTATCAATTTCCTAAATGGAAAGCTTTCATTATCACACCTAGATTTGCTCTATTATTTATTGTTTAAATTGTCGGATCCTAATGATTGCAGCTGTTGTTGTCATTTGCAGTTGACGTCTTTTTGGATCTATTTTACTGATAAGTACTGATAACTGTTGAGTAAAAAACGTAAGGATCCAATTACAAATAAATTATCAATAAGAAAACGAAATTATATATTGAATAATGTTTTTTTGGCACTTACTTGTTCCAAAGTACGGAAGGTACCATAATATGTTTTTTTTTGTTATTTATATTATTATTTGACAATTATACACATCTTAACATTCTGTGAGATAACTATGTAAACGTTAAGTTTTACTTATTAGAAAATTAGTAATAAGTTATTACAAATCAACAATTGGTAGAATACTGAACTAATAAAGAATTATAGTTTTTGTAGAAAGCGGAGCATCTTGAAGAAAATGTTATTTTAATGCATGAAATTTCAGTTTTTTACTTATCTAAGCAAGACTGAAGCAAAATTTTTAAATCGTGATTGTTTTATTTTCTTTTTACAGTTTATGTTTTTGTAAAAATACCATACAAGAAGTACGAAATGACGTTGTCGGTGTCAATATTTAACTGTAATAAATGTATTAATCTATCATTATTTAATTTACTTTAGTTATTGTATTTATTAGCGAGAGAAATTTAATGTACATTAACGGAGTTTGCTAGACTTTAAATGTCTCTGTGAATTATTAGTAGTATTTTATTTACCTTCACAGCTTTTTTTGAGATTACTAATTATTATGCATATTAGTAGTTGCACAATATAATATTCTACTTCAAATAATTAGCAGTATTTTTCCAACGTTTGTAAAAGCTTCCAGTAATTAAAGCTTTTAAGCTTTGTAGTATTATTATGAATATTTCATTTACCTAACAAACAAAATTCTAATCAAAATGGAAACATAATAAGTGGTTTGGTATTTGGTCGGTACTATGTCAATATTGGCGTATTTTTGTAACCAAAACATTATTCTTTTTTTTTAATTGAATAAAAAATTTCTACTATTAAAAAGCATATTAAAATTAAATTTGGGCAATTTTGACTTTTTTCGTCATTATTTCAAAAATGTTCAGCTTACTTGTTGACTTGTTGATTAATATTATTCAAATTTGTTTGTTACAAAAGATAGACATCGTTTTCATTAAATTACCGTTTCGCAGCTAATAACTTATACTTGTCTAAGACATAAAGTTCTAACAGTTTCGTAATAAAATGGCACGCGAGCTTTAGCATCACTCATTTCCTATTTCACTTCATTTGCGAGATTGCATTTAGAATAAAAAATTGTTTTATTTCATTTTCATTTAATAAATAAAAAGTACAACAAATCAACAATAAAAATCCTACAAACTATTCAGTCATTTGTTGATGTGCAGTCTTGGCGAAAGGCGCTTTGAAACCAGTTATCAGATAAAACTGTCCATGGCTACGACTGTAAAAATCGATAAAATTACTCCAAAAAAACATCAATTTTCTTACTTGTTATTGGAGTAACCCATCAGTGCATCATTTGTGAAGTTGCACTTCCGGTTGGGCCCGCGCCAAATTTGGCATTTCGTTGCCGGAAATGCTTCAGGATGCATCACGGATTCGGCGTACAGTCTCCAGGCTCTTACATGACTGCAAGCAACTGAAAACAAAAATACAAAGTAAAACACGAAATTGAAAAATGAAACGAATTACATATCTGATCCACTAGTCGGAGTTGAACTAAATAACTGGGCTGACAGCCAGGTTGAAGGGCTCGGCCCCCATTGGGGTAAAAATCGGCATGGCCCACCGAGATGGGCAAACCCAAAACGCCCGCGTCGGTGTGGATGACGTCGATGTAGTCGGCGTCGGTGCGAGTGAGGCGTCTTGAGTCGTCTGGAATTTTATACAAATAGTTTAAATAATAATGCGTTTAATTGAATGGCCTATGATTTAGATGTTACGTTGGCAACAATGACGTTCAAATATAAACGTCATTCTTTTAGTCATTTGTCATTCATTTCCGAGGGGCGGCCGCTGGCATAACCTACTATCACAATAGTCTATAATTCAGTGTTGCCAATAGTTTTTTTGTCAGGCACGTGGTACAAACATTAACAAGTCTAATATTTTTCTTCTCTTCCGTCCCTACATTATTCAATGTTGCCAACTAGAACACATGGTAGTAATTTTTACGTTACCATTGAGGGAGTATTCCGGAAACGCCGGATCCAGGGCCGTAATTCTCGGAATTCGAAGCCCTCTCCGAAGCAGTTTTCCGGCGAATCCGGCTATATGTGAGCCCAAACTGAACCCAATCAAATGCACATTTCTCAGAGGGATTTCTCCACTGTCATTGAAAACTTCCAAAAACTTCCTTAATTTTCCCGCTACAATTTTCACATTTCTGACGGCTGGGAGATACCACGGAAAGGTTGCCAAGTCCGACCAGTCCACGAGGATAACGTTGAAATTGTCTTTTCGACTGAGATAAGCTGTAAACTAGTGTTGAGACTTTGATTTCGTATTAAAATTTTTATTGGTACCATGGGTGATGCCTCGTCCACTTTTCCCCGGTGAAGGTTCCGTGAATCCGTGTATGTAAATAACGGTGGGTGCAAGCGGGTCAATGCCGGCCCTGCGTGCGGCCGTTGGTGATGGGGCGATAATAGTCCCTTTATCAGGACTAGATTTCGTATAAAGCACGAAGCGGATGTCAACTCTGGATTTTACCGGACAGCAGTTTGGACAGTAGCCTCTAGGGGCGAGGCTCACTTTCATCTCGTTTTCACCTAAAATCGACAACGATTTCATCGGGTTTGTTGCTGTCAAAAAGATTTTCAATTGGGGCGGTTTTCAGGGGCGGTGGATCGATCACCACTGACCTAAATTTTAACTCGGATTGGGCTTGGTAGTAATTTATCAAAAATGTCTTCCATTTTTTAATATCTAGTTTTGAAAATAAATTAGGAGTGAGCATAAGAACCCAAAATCAAGTATAAAGCATATATATATTAATTTATAAAATCTGTTTTTTTTAATGGAAATGCCAGTCTTAACGTTGGCATCACTAGTAAATTCATTCATGGTAATTTTAATAAAGGAAGTTGGCAGTTCCGGTTTTTTGAATTAATTTGAAAACAATGTGATTAAACGTCAACACAAAAAATCGTCTAAGAAAATTTAGAGACGAAACACCAAAAAAGAAACAAATTCGGAACACTAACAGTTTTTCGAAATTTGGATACGAATAGTTCGCAAGCAGGAAGTTAGAAAAAGCGCCCGTTAAAATGTAGACGCAATTTGTAAAGCAGGTTTGCTAAATATTCTTAATTTTTAGCAAAAAATCAACAAAAATACAAAATAAACATGAATGAGAAATAACCTCGGAAAGAACGCAATTAAATTAGTGTCTTGTGCATCGTTTTTGAGGAACGAGTTGAAAAAGTAACAATTTTGAGAGTTAAAAGCTGAAGAAGAATTTATAAATTGCATCAACTTTGAGCTCATTTCAATAAATTACACAAAATTTATTGCCAATCATTATAATACCCACTTGTATCTTTTGCAAAATGACTGTTTTCTGCATATACATCCTTATTCTTCAAAGTTTTTGTAGCAAGAATCTCATTTTTGTCCACAACAGTGTACTTACTTGCGGTGTGTTTCTGTCAAAATTAATAGCACTGAATTCTGTCTTTAGACCTTAGGTTATGATGTCTGTCCTCAGGTATTCAATTATAGCGCTTTCAAAGAGCAAACGGGCACACAAGATTCATAAAAGTCAAAATTTTGACAACATCTCAATTTGAACACATAACCATAATGTTTTAACAAAATTTCTAGGGACAAAAACAAAGAGTAAACAAAATTTGTGGCTATGGAGACAAGCTGCTACCAATTTTTTCAGCACAATTTTGACTTGGTAATTTCCATTAAAAAAAACAGACTTTACAGAAACATATGCTTTTATGTAATTATTTGTGATAAGGAAATATATTAGTTGCTTCTAAATATTTATAAACGACCAAAAGTAGATTAAAGAAGTAAATCTTTTTTCTATGTTCTTCTACTTTATTTCTCATTTAAAGTTCAAAATTACCGAGAAATTCTGACATACGTCACCCTGAGTGAACACAGGTTGAATCAATCAAAAGAAAACATTATTAGGTACATATTTATTTTTAATTTTGAAATTTCAAAGAAGAGATGCCAACAAAAAGCATGAACTTGCTCATCAGTTAGCTCAAACGTGATTAAATTTTCGCCGGTGTTGATTTAAGTTAATTACAGTATCTAGTGTGTTGAACAGTTTTGGATAACTTCCACCCATTACCTTTCACATTTTAAGCTCATTAATCGGCCATTACTGGTATTCTTTGTAAATAAATACCTAGATATTAAATTATGTAGTAATACGACATTGTTAAAAATGAATAGACAATTTTCTGTTTTAATATGCAATATTTTTTCCTGTTTGGATATTTATCAGGGGACTCATTTGAACAATAATAAGTAAAATTATGTCTCATATTTTGCAATCCATTCTATTTCATCAAATGCAGTCAAAGTGAATAACCGATTTCAAATTTATTTCCGTTTTGATTACTACCAAGGCTACGCACATTCGATGTTTGTTTTATTATGTAAATGCATTATCTATTGTAAAATTTTTAAAACCTGTTTTTACAACCGAATCGATACATTTCCATGACGTGATTTTTGTACAAACCCTCGTTCTGAACAAATGTCTGGAAAATGGTTACCCTCTCGTGAAATTTTTAATTTATGAAAATTCAACTCATGACTATTGAATTTCCACATAAAAGCCTTGAAATGATAAAGTTTGTTAGTAAGGCAAAGGTGAAATAGTTCAACAGGTGGAAAGTCCTACTATGTTTACGCCTGAATTTAATTAGTTGTGTCATCAAAATCGTAATCGGATCCAACGACACGAAAATGCGCCTTGAGAAAAATTTCCGGATTTGAAAATTTCATTTCGGTAAAGCAATCGAAATTCTTCGATTTTTTGATGCAGGAATGTGCTTTTCTTTTAATCAAATTATCCTTGTCTTGTTTTTTAAAGTTTTTATTAAAATATTAAAAAATACTTTTCAAAAATCAAAATAGAGTACAGTTTAATAAAAAATAAGTTATGGGAGATTTCAAACGCAACAAAATAAAACTTGGAGTTTTATAGCGGGAAAGGAATAAATTATTCTGCGGCATGAGTTTCCTCGTCTTAGAGATAGTGATAAAGTTGTGTTTACTTTTACAACCAACAAAATCACTGCTCACAAAAAGAACCTGAAAGAGAGTCCGTCGTAATAAAATAAATTAAATTACTGGAAAGTTTATTGGGGCTTATTATTAAGGTTCAGAGTTTGTTCTTTTTTAAATAATTGGATAAGAGAAGAAATCGAATTAAACCTAAAAATTATCTGTCAAAAGCTTGCAGAAATTTTAAAAGAGTGGAAACATACTGTAACCGAGAAAAAAACTCACACATTTGTTATTATTAAGAATGTTATTTAACTCCAAAATATTGGTACACAGTTTGAGGGTCACTGGAATTATTTCCTAGTTCAGATAAAATTGTTACAACAAATAAAAAAATCGGATTCATGACAATGAAAGAGAAAAGTCACCTCATAGTTTTAATACTATCATCATTTGATTTGCTTTTGCTTTGGTTTTTATCAAAGTTCAAAGATCTTCTACTTAATCTCTTCTAGAGAAATGGTTTTCAGTAGGTTTGATTCGTTTTTCTTAATTTTTTTCCAAATTTATGATCATAAAATATTAAAATAATAAATTGGTTGTCGTGATTATGATTTACGGTGAAACACAAGTAATGATACTAATGGCCACTATTACAGCCGAAGCAGCAGTTCTCAAACAAATAATATTAAATGAATTATTTCCTTTCACAACGTGAATTTTTGTTTTATATAGCGTATTAGTTTTCTTCTACCATAAATATCATCTCATTTAAATATCAAATCAAGACCGTAAACACCTTGTATTTGAGTGTAATTAAATTTGCAAATAAAACTGGCGAAAAGCAAGCAAAAACAGCATAGTAAAATTATAATTCGATTAAGGTGAAATGAGACAATGCATTTCCCACAGCGCCTAACCTTGAAATTCTTATAAATTAAGTAATTAAGAAATTGGTAGATATCCAATTATCATTTTTATAAATCGTAATACTTTTTTATACATGTTTACACTTTTGAGAAAAATGAAAAAATTTTGGATGAAATCAAAAAGGAAACGTCAACTTCATTTGATAGTTTCACCGGAAATGTAGTTTAGTTGTTTAAATTAAGTTCACGAAACCTATGATTGAAGAAACTCACCAAATTTGAAATTGGTAATCCTACACGTGGTCTCACTGACAATATATGGCATCGGCGGTGCTGAGGGGTTGAAGGGAATCATGAGAAAATTAAGCGCCACTCCGAAAACTTGTGTAAAGACGTTCATTTTTGAATTATTTCGGACCGTTTCTCGGACACATTCTCATCAAAATCACTCCGACGTTTCCACCAAATAGCGCCGCCATCATCATTATATTACCTTCCGTTTCAATGTTGACGCTTTTACCATGAAATTTAGAAAGCTACACTGCCATTTCGGTTCTTCACTCTACAATCCAGTGGAAGGGTTAAACGGTAACATTGAACAATTGACGAGCACCAAGTCTATGTCAATGTTAACCAGCTAAGGACAACCTCTAGTGCGAATTAAATAACTGAGTTGCGCAATACTTCTTCATTGTTGGGTTCTTGCGGCTCTTCGGCGACCTTCACAAATTTGGAATTTAATTTTCGAGTAATTCGTTTTTAATCTAAAGCTGATGCCTGAGGGACTTATTATTGCACTATAAATAGATTTCAGGGGTCTAGGAGGATTCCGAGCGTTAACCTTCTATTTTACTCGTTTTATTGATTTTTGAAAGTTCAGCCCTGGATTAGTGCTGTTTACCTTTGCTCAAATAATAGGTTCGCATTTTTGTTTACATTGATCTTTAATTGATCATGGATTGTGCGAATGAGGTCTCGTGGAATTATTTATGAACTCACTTCATTTAAGACAAATCAATGCTAAATCCGGATAAATGTATTCATCTGAACTGAATTAGAAAAACTAGGGCAGATTACGAACATAAACTTGAAATTGGATTATTTTTTCTCTTTTTTCTATTGCAATAATTCAAGTCGATTCGGATCATTATTATTTATTTTTAATAATTGCATAAAAAAATATTAAAATATGACAAGAATAGAAAAAATTGTCATACATAAGAGTGTATTTTGGGATTAACTTTGTTATAATTGCATAATAACAATTAGTTTTAGGTGTTTTCTGGTGATTTCGTGTGAAGATATATAAATTTTATTTTAATTTTCAAATCTGAATGATATTCCACAAAGTAAAATCTTACAAATATAATTTCAAGTTTTTTTTACAAAACAGTAAACATATTTAATTTTTCATAATTAAGTACTCTCGACAGATGAAATTAAAATTAAAAAAATATATAAAAAAATGTTTTTTTTTAAATAAGCTTTTATTACGACTACTAAACAGTAAAAAATATTTTTCTCTGTCAGGGAAGAACATTTGCTTACACCTTAAAATTTTAAAAGTTAAAAAAATGTTTGAGGGTGTCAGTCAACTGAGCAAAGTAATCTGCAATTAGTCGTAATGTTATGTGAAATCATTTAAGTTTTAATTTTCTTAATTTTTGAGTTTTTTGATTTTTGAACAACTCCTTAGTTTTTTTCTTGCGCTATCAAATGGCGTTTGGTTCCATGTAGTAAATAAAATCATATTTTCACGGCAATTACGTGTGTATGGAAAATTTCAGTTTAATCGGACAACAGGAAGTGGCTCAAAAATTTTAAAAAATTTTAGTCGCAGACAGAAAGACAACTTTGTAAGTTAAATAAAAGCTTATAAAAATTAAAGGCTCTTTTTCAATTTTCAATACGTTAGCAACATTGACTTGGTCACGCTGTATAATGCCATAATTAATTCACCAGCTATAAAATTCAAAGCTGTTAAAAATCAATAACAGCAACAATATTGTGAAATTTTAATGAATGTAAATTGGAATTGTTTAAGCTGTTGTAAAACAAACTGAGTTATCTCCATTTTTATTTTTGTATTGTAATGAACTGTGTTGATTTATTATATTTTCTACTATTGATATTTATTTCACAACTGCTACTTGTATTCAAAGTATTTAATTTACTCTTTAATAAAAAAACTTTACGGTATAGAACTTCCCGGAGAACTTGAACTTTGTTCTGAAATTACGTTGCACAGAAACTCCTCCAAACTTAGTTCACGTAGTCGAGTCGTTCTAATTACACTCCCTTTCTTTACTGAATTCTAGATGCAGTCTTATTTCATCGCAATTAAACAAGAAAAGTACAAAGATAAAGAACAAAACATTGTAAAAATGGATCGTTTCAAGAAAACTTTTTTAACTTTTTACTCAGACCTAATTTCTCACACATTGATTTGTGTGATTGATCATTGTAGTAGAAATTTCAATTTGATTGAGTCAAATGCAATCAATTTGGGTAGATTTAATTTCTCTTAGATGGAATCATATTTTTTTTAAATCGTTTTCCCAGTTTAGAAATAATCAATTATTTATCTACATACGCCCGGATTTTTTATTTTGTTTATCTGTAAATATTCTCCCATTTGTGCAATTTTGAATTTAAATTGATCTGAAACAAGCGGGTATTTGCATTTTGCGAAAAAAATACTATTTTTGATTTCACGGAAGGTAATTAGTTGCAATTAGTTTTAAGTAGAATGACATTGCCATGCACATTTATGAAACCTTGCGCCTGCATATCACATATTATTACATTAATTGCAATTCCGGTTTTTGACGTAATTACAAAGGATTAATTTATTTTATTTTTAATTAAGTGTTCGTGTTTGACAAATTTTTATTGGTCTTGGTTTAAACCGATATTTTTGTTTAAGTATTATCAATCCACCTCCAGGGAAATTCATCAATTAATGGATTTTCATGACAAATATGACCAAAGCGCTTGTTTCGTGTTTCATTAGCTTTCAATATTGCGAAATATGATTTTGAAAGTATTTCTCTGGTGCATTTTTGAATTAATGAAAAAATTCATTTGTTTTTTTTTAATTGTTTAGTGATTCATGCATAAATGGGCTCTTCAAGGACTCCATTTGATGTTCTTAATTGGTTTTAAACTATATTTCATTATTTTGTTACTTGCCATCAATCATAGTCGAAGGAAGTAATCAAAAGCCTCCGTTTTATGTATTACTGGAAATTTTTGCGGTCTTTCATCATTTTTTATAATAACACACTGAAATTATATTAATAACATCGCAAGGTAAAATTTGTTCATGTAGAATAGCGGTGAAATTATAACTACATTGATGTCCTGGTTTGAGTGTAAAGTGTCACAAGTTGGATAATTATTATAATTTTGTTTATTGTTGAATGTCATTGATAATAATGTTGGCGTATTATTACATTTGTAATATATTTATATCCCACAAAACTCTATCAAAAAGTGAAGATGCAATAATTATGTATGAATTTTAATTAATAAAGTGTCTTATTTTTGTAAAATGTATCTAATGTTAGTCATATTAAGAAACCTTTTGTACTTTATAAAGTAAATAAAAAAGAATTCTGTAGCACTACTTATGTGTGTAACCATTTTTTCAAACCAAATTAATAAAATTAAATATACTTCTTCTAATTAAATCAAAAAAAAAAATAAAAATGCATTACCATTATGATTAACTTTTATACTATTTGGGTGAATCAATAATACAATTAATATATTTGCTCACCTCGTTCCCGATTAACTTTTATACTATTTGGGTGAATCAATAATACAATTAATACAAAAGGTGTTTACGTTTTAATCTAAAAACAGTATTTCTTATGAATTCGGTGAGGACTTATTTTCTTATATACTTTTGTTATTAAGTTTTTGGATTTGTAGGATGATAATTTTAGCTAGAGAGAAGATTTTTATTTTTAAAAATTGATCTTCGTTTTTTTTGTTTGTTGTTTTAATTTTGATATTGTAATAAATTTAAAGGCAATCAATGTAATATAAGCAAAAGAAACTCACGAATCCTGCTATACAGAGTGGTCCAAAGTTCTAAAATTAAAAAATCGAAATATGTATTAAATTTTTTTCATATGAAAATATTTCAAAACCGATTGATTTCTGTTGGATTGAAGCTGGAATTTTATTTAAAAAAATTTAAATGTTATTTTTGCAAACAATTAAAGTAAATTTTTACATAATCAGTAATGAAAGATTGTTTATTTATTATTTTTTACTTGCTGCCAAATTTCAACTGTGATACCCCAGTAGTCTAATATGTGTACCTTTTTAACTCAGATTATTATGCCTAGTTTTCTTAGTCTTTTTTCTATTTTTCACCCTTACTTTTAACCCCTTTTTTCTAACTCAGATTTTCCCAAATCATCAATTTTTTTAAGAAAATGAGTCGATTTTCAAGTTTTAGTCGTTGAAGTTTATTGAGTTTGAAAAACAACTCAAAAATAATTAAATGTATATTTGTTGTATCTAATGTTTTGTGAATTTTGGGTGCATACATTAGGCGCAAGCCTCGTAAAGTTGTGTGAAACACCCTGCATGTTGTTTTGTAGCCACTTAAAAGATATGTACATAATAAATACCTAAATACATAATCAATACAATATTATTTCAGATTACATAAATTAGTTGAAGTTCCTCAAATGGATTTTAAGCGTTTGAATGTATATTTTTTATTTTAGTGGTATTATAAAACAATTACAGGGTTTTGTAAAACCCTCTGAGACTACATGTTACAAAGCAACACAACGAGTACAATTCCCATCCATTAATTCTCTTATATTGTTTCAGGATAAGCTATTAAGCAAACTGGAAGAGAACGAACCCGAAATGGCAAGTTGCCAAGAAGAAGAGGTAATTCTTTTATCTCCCCTCACTAATTAAATAATCACAAAACAATTAAAATTTTTTCAGTGTGTGATCTGCATTAATGCCAAAGCAACCATGCAAACTGCTCCTTGTGGCCACCAAGTTGTCTGCAGAAAATGCTTCGTGAAGACTATCCAAATCGCAGTATCGCAGAGACTCCTTCCGTTGCGATGTGTCATCTGCAGAGCAAAAATTTTGAGATTAAAAGTAACCAAATTGGTTAAAATTAATGTTTTGTATTTGTTAATTGTTGTTCTAGACGGGCCCCATCCTGCCTTCTTCGGCAAGCGGTTACTCGGTGAATTCTCGATCCTCTTTGGTTCCCCAATCCGACAGTTTGTACAGTGTCAGCAGCGGCGGCTCGTCTGTTTCTTCCACTTCTTGTTCTTCCGACGGTAGCAGGAAATCTTCGTCATGTTGCGGCGGCCGGTGCATGGGGGCCTATCCGCGACAGCCCGCCACAGGAGCCATCAGGAGGTCGCAACAGCATGCCATGAAGATAAGACTGCAGGAGTACTGCCATCCGGAAAAGGGAAACATTAACAGACTTCCTCCCATAAGAGAATTGCCCGGACAAAGTCCCAGTCATAACACGCCTCCGGCTTCCACTAGGATAAGGTTAGTTCCACATTTGTTTCGCCAAAATCAAAAAATATTTAAGTTAGTTTTTGACTCGGAATTTGCTAAAATGTTGTAATCCATACATAAAACAAAGATTTTTTGGGCCTGTCTCGGCTTCAGAAACCCGCAAAATCACTCGGTATTGGCCAAAACAACTCTTCGAGACACAAAGATGTTTTGACAAAAGGTAAAAAAGGTCCTAAAGCACTCGTAACTGGCTGAAATAGCGCGTAACTATTATTAGATCTTTAAGTTGTTAACTTTACACAATTTTAATCATAATTTTTTCACCTGATTGGATAAAAAAAAAGTGCAAAATCGTTATTATGACTTAAAACGGCAATTTTTTTTACATGTTTTGACAAAATATACCTAAAAACGTGACAATAATTGGCTCCAGAACTCGCGCCCCAGAGAAAAATGCCATATAATAAAGTGAGATACCAAGGAATATGGAAAAAATGTTAAAAAAATTGATCTTTACATAAAAACATAAAAAATGTTAAATATAAAAATTTTTGAACGAATTGAATTTTTTAAATATTTTTTCATATCTTACTTAAACTTTTTCTCTGGGGTGCGAGTTCTGGTGCAGCCTGTAAATTTAAAACAGTTTTTTGGCTGGTTTTGGCAAAATCTTTTTTAAAAACATGTTAATTTGCTGAAAATTCACTAAAATTATTATTATAAGTTATACTATTTCCCTCACTATATTTAAGGCAATCAAATCTTTTTTAAAATTATTCAAATTCATCCAATCGGATTCAAATTACGCGATAATTCAGCATGTGTGCAAGTTATCGATAATTTGCCGGTATGCTAAATTACCGCGAATCTGATTGAACGAATCTCAGAAATTTGAAAAATTTGTTTGACAATTTTTTTTTATTTTCTTATAATAAAAATATTGTTTTTGCGAATTTTGTTCGGGAAATAGTCTGCAAATTTTGTCTCGTGCAGTTCGTGTATTTGATAAAATTATCGACAATTTGGCTATTGATAATTTTTGATCTTGTTTTAGCAAAAATTTGCTAATAAATAACTTGGAATTGGCTAAAATTGCGTTAAAACGGTGATTTTTTGATTTGTTTAGGCAAAATTTGGCTCAAAAACGTGCTAAAACGCTCATAATTGGCTAAAATTATTTCGACTATATCTATTTGAGAAACGTGGTAATTATTAATGGCCCTGAATTATTATGAACTAAACCTAAAACGATGATGTTTTAAATTTTTGTTTCAACAAAATCTAGTTAAAAATTGAATAAATCGCTCAAAATTAGTTGAAATAGCAATATTTAGATACAAAACGGATTTTTGGCATGTTTCTGCAAACACAGTTTCGAAAGTGTGCAATAGCATAACACAGATTTAAAACATTTTTTTTTTCAGATTTTGTCAAAACGAGCCAAATCACTCAGAATTTGCTGAAATATGATTAATATATTATATTATAAATTAAAACGCAATTTTTTATCTTGTTTTAGCAAAAACTAGTTCAAAAACTTGCTAATAAATTGCTGGGAGTTGGCTGGAATAGCAAAATTCACATACAAATGGATTTTTTTGCATGTTTCAAACATCGTTTCAAAAATGTGTGATCTCGCTCTTGATTGAGGTTAAAAAAGATAATAGTTAAATTATGACTTTTAATTTGGATTTAAAAATCATTAGGCCATGATGAAATAGCACCACAATGACTTAAACGATGTTTTTTTGGCCTTTTTCACAAAAGGGCCAAAACGCTTGAAATTACCTGAAATAACGTTATTTTCAATTAAAACGATTTTTTTTTATTTATTTCAGCAAAATCTGATTCCACTACGTGCTTAAACGCCCAAATCTGATTGAAATAAAAATAAAACCTAGTTTTTTGGCTTCTTTTTGTCAAATTATTTGTTAATTTAATTAAGTTTCTAGCTAACCTAAAACGACGATTTTTTGCTTCTTGCTACATAATCTTTCTATTTAAGTTAGCTTAATTTAACTAATAATTAGGTAATAAAATAACAATAAAAACAAACTGGTTTTATTGACCATTTTCTTGTTGTTTCGTTTTTTTTTATTTTTTTATTGTTTTAGATGTGCCCAGAAGATCGTCACTCAGCTGGAATCTGTGCCACTGTTGGGAAAAAGCCGAAACAAATACGAGAAACTCCCCCAAGAAGATGTGGACGAGCAGCACGTGAAGAAAGATCGAAAATGGTGGCTTGATCGAAGCATAAACGAAGAAAAGATCGACAACAAAAAGAACGAAATCACTGAGAAGCACATGGAGATGAAGGGAAAACAAAAATTTGAAGATAAAAAGAAATCAATAAAAGACGCAAGGCTATAAACCGATTTTTCAAATTTTTTTCAAGAGGGCTCAAATTTTAGTCAATTAGATTAGTCAATTTGCTCTAGGTATATAATCATATTGGTTTCGGGAAAAATTCGGAAAATTGCCTTGAGTACAAACGAACGGTTCGAAGCAAGAGCTTTCATCTCGTGTAAGTCGGTGGTAGAACTAGATGATGAAATTGATGTTTACGGCCCTCTTAGCCTTCCCCTCAAAATCCCTCTTCTTGTTAATTAATAATCCTAGAATTTCGAATAAACGCTATTTAAAAAATGCTTGTGAAGGCCAATTTTAATAATGACTTGTATATCAGCCCGATCCAAATATTATACGATCATTCTGTATATAAACAAAATGTTTTCTACTAGAGTAGAGAAATACATATCTAATAATGAATTCGACGAAATCAAAATATTTTAAACAATAATGGTTTTAACGGTACAAATAGGTTCGTTTTGATTTGTTTGTATACAGACTGAGGAGTAATTTCAAATGTTGGCAATAATATTGAAATACATATTAGAAATATTGTATTTAGCGCTGGTTACGACCCTGTATCATATTATAGAACTTTAATTTTGTAAGAGTAGATGTGTTGTATTACATTGTTGTGGTTAGGTATATTTCAAAATAAAGTTGAAAATTAACATGGCTTTTTTTTCCAATGAGACAAGTAGTGATATGTGTTTTTATTAAACACTGAATTAAGTAAAGTAAATTTAAGAGTAAATAATGCTGTTATTGTTAACACAATAAAATAAAAAAAAACAATGATTCAATATCCCTAGGTGATTTGTGATCTTTTTTAATGAAATTATTTACTTAAATACTTACTTTTCTGACCCTCTTCAACAAACCAAAAACTAAATGAATTGAAACCTACCTTAATTATTATGGAAGCTCATGTTTGAATCTAAAATAAATTAGATCAAATTGCAACAAACATTATAATAATTAATGCCAAAATTTTAAGAAATACCTAAGAACGATTATACAGGCTGTTCCAGCGAGTTGAAAAAGTCCATTAATGACCTTCAAATTGTATAATTAAAAAAATGTATAGGATATTGATAGAAACTAATCTAGTGCATCACCTAAAATTATTTTCAACCATACAGCATGTCCCAAAAATAAGTTACGATACAAACTTGTGAAACACCGTATGTTTCTTGGCATTTTTGGATGTAGCCTTTTAAAACAATGTTTTTACGCTAAACTTTTAGAAGTCGATTTCGCTTAGCTTTAGAAATAAAAAGTTTTTTTTGACAAAAACATGCATTTTTTAAAAATTTGTTACACAAAAACTAAGACAGCTAGAACAATTTAGTCTTACTTTTCTGCAAAGAAGAAAGTATAAAATTTAAAACTGTAGCAATTTTTTAAATATTTCTAGATTTCTTAGTTTTTGTGTAATAAATTTTTAAAAAGTGCATGTTTTCGTCAAAAAACCGTTTTATTTTGAACCCGATCAATGAATATTTAGCTTAAAAACATGGTCATAAAAATCTATATCCAAAAATGCTAAGAAAAATATGGTGTTTCATTTAAAAAAACACAAGTTTGTATTATAACTTATTTTTGAGACACGCTGTATAGTTGAAAATAATTTTGGGCGATGGAATAGATTAGTACATTTTTTTTATTTTACCATTTAAAAGTCACTACTGGACTTTTTCAAGTCGCTGGGACACCCTGTAGATGTCCACATTTTAGTGTTTAGGAAACATGTTATTTTTTTCCATAACTTTGAAGAAAATAGGAATTACATAAATACACACAATCAAGCAGAATAAATAATTTTTAATTTATTGAACCGATTTAAATTTTACAAGTTAAAAGTTTGTAAAATAAGATAACTTAATAAATTCGCCAAGAAAATATTAAAATACTAAGTGAATATTGTTTAGAATCCTAATAATAATAAACACTGCTTATCAAGCAAAAATTAATTTTAAAATGCCAATGATTAATTATTTATCTAATTGTCTGAATAACAAATGTTTGTGTTATTTAATAACTGAGTGTTTTACTTTTTATGACACTATTTATTAATGACCCAATATGTACTTCATTTCAGTCATAAAGTTTATTACTTATCTATATTTAGTACAAACATGTGGTCTCCAAATAACATAAGTGAAATTTTAGTAGTATTTTGCAAAATATGGTATTATTTTGGACTACCAGTCTACAGTCTCAAAATTATAAATAAAACAAAAAGCAGTTTTTATAACCAGAAATCGTACATATTTATTTTAAATCTATTGATTCTTAAAACTGGTCTATTACTTTATATTGTATTTTTTCCAATCGAAAATAGCTTGGCGAGTTATATCAACTTCTATGAATATTTTATAAGTTATGTTCAAACCATTGGAATTATAATTTACTCTCATATAAAGAAAAAAGAGTTTGAAGACATTTTCAATAGTTTACTTTCATTGGAGAATACCTTAAATTATTTTAGTAGACAAAATTTGATTTATCGAAAACTGGGAAAAGAACTAGTACAATATGTGGCACAGCAAAGTATTATTATCGTAATTTTATTTGTTTTTGATATTTGCGTCCACAGAAATAATGAAAAAAATCTTATATTCATTGCGGGTTACTATTTCGGTTATTTATCTAATTTCCATTTTGGATTGTTCCTATTGTTTATACCAAAAATAGTTTGCAAACTATATAGTGACTTTATTAATTCGATTAATCTTCAGTCTGTGAAAAATACAATGAGAGTCTATGCAAAACTGTACGGTTTGTCTGTAAATATCGTGAAAACTTTACAAGGATTTCTTTTATTGAAACTATTTACCACTTTTACAATAACCACTTTAGACATTTTTTTTGCAATGTCTTTAGTAACTACTCGCCAGTTTTCACAATTTGGAACAATATGCATAACACTTATTAATGTCTTGTGGATAATAAGAGTTGGGATAAACGAATTTTTATTGCTCCGCTACTTTGAAAATTTATTGGAGCAGGTATGTAAAAATATATTTAAAGATACTGTAAATTATATTTCATTCAGAAACAACTTATCAGTGAAATTATTTCAAGCAAAAACAACAGATTTTGCAATTGCAAAAAGGTAAGTAAGATTTTTGTCAGCTTTTCAGTATAATAATTTGTTGCAGCTGAATTTAATTTACTTAAGATTTAACCAGGAACCGCCATCTTTTATGGTATATGGATTGTTTCCACTAAATTGTACGTTAATTTTTTCAGTAAGTTGAAAAATAGATGCTTTTAATTAAAAATTTGTAAATTAGATGATTGCAGGAATTGCAACACATGTCACCTATTTGTTTCAGTCTGCTCAAAAAAAAGATTTAGAAAACTATGTTAACATCAATAATTAAATAAAATTCATATGTAACCTCTTTATTTAAAAATTTCAGAAAAGCATGTGATTCTTACATTAAGTTTGAAACATTGCAAAACACATATTCAAATAGTTTGTATTTGATTTATTTTTAATAAGAAATAATAAATTAAAACAAAAAAAAAACTTCAAAAATTGTTGCCCTTACTAGTTCTTGGTCTCGCTGGATGATGACGCCACAGAAACTAGAAACTATCAAGTAAGCGTTCTACTTAATCATCTAGTAGGTAATCCAGTAGGTCTTCTGTGGGTTACGTCAAATATTAATTTCTCATCTTCACGCTACTTATTGTTACAAAATGTTTTCGAATAAAGAATTTTGCGAAATGCTGGTGATTTACGGCGAGTGTGAAAGAAATGCAAATTCTGCTGCAAGAGAATATGCAGTTCGATTTCCTAAACGAACACATCCAACATCAAATATGTTTTTACAACTTATCGATAGAGTAAGGACTACAGGATCAGTAAAAGTGACGAAAAAGAATATCGCTGGGGTTGAACGCCGTGCTCCAACCCCACAAAACAATGAAGATGTGTTTGATGCCTGATGAAGATCCAGCTACAAGTACATATTTTTTCACAGGTTGCATAAAGCTGCAGAAACACACCTTTTCTTGAATAAAAATTTGTTCCCAATTTTTTATGTAATTACAAATAAACTCAAGTTAAATAGAAACATTTATGTTGAATTATTGAAAGTTAAATAAAAGATCAAAAGATCCAGTTTGTTTGATAGAAGTTTGAAAGTGTTTTAATTTCAATTTTACCCAATGTAACAGTCTAAAGTCGCGGTCAATGCTGGCAGCTCTTAGCTCGCCACCTCTAGTGTTTGGATTGTGTCTATGTTGGTAGCAGAAGTAACTAAATTGTGTCAACAAATGTGACAGGCGCAGTAGATTTTATATGTGAAGTGTTTGAACCAGACTTTTTCAGAATTGTCATTTTTGGTAGATATGTCCCTAAAATACAAATAGATGTTTAAAGTCGGATTTACACAACTCAATTTTTATAAAAAACAAAAAATCAAAATATGGTTAGGTACTTTTAACACTAAACAGAGTTACAATTTAGGATACAGCTTAATTGTTTTCTCTTCTAATAGTCTGTATCAAAAAGTCAAAGTGCAAAATTTAAACAAAATTTTTGTAGATATTATTTTTAACATTTTTCTTGCTGTCTAGGGCATCGCCCGATGATACATTGTCACGGAGGTGCGCGACTTTCCGGACACTCTGTATAATAAGTTACTCCAATTGTACCATTTAAAAATAAAGTTCAATATTACCAACTCAAGGACATTCCTAATGTATTATTTACTCATGTAATTGCATTACTTTTAATGGTCTATGTTTACAGACTAATATATTTAATGAATATTGACATTACTTTAGTTAATTCCCATTGTCAATACAAAATGTGGACACCAAATGACCTAAATGAAGTTGTCACGGTGTTTTTCAAAGTATGGACTTATTTTGGTTTGCCAGTTTACAAACTTGAAATTACAAACAAAACCGAAAAAAGGTTTCAAAACCAAACATCATTTCATTTTCTTGTAATTTTATCAATGCTTCTGACGAGTATTGTCCTTTTTTTGGTATTTTTCCCCCAACAAAATACCCTATACAACTATACTCTTCTTTTTCAATATTTTATAATTCATGGCCAAAGTATTGGAAATATAATCTATTCACAAATGAAGAAAAAGGACTTGGAGATTATTTTCAACGACTTGCTTTTGATGGAAGAAAAAGTACGTCAGTTTGGAAAAATAAAGACGAATTACCATACCTTGGGGAAACAGATCATGGGTTTTGTCATGTTTCATTTTTTTTTTACTTTTATGACAATAATTTTTGATATTTATTATCTAGGTATAGGAAGTACCTCGTTTCAAATTTACATAAGCGGGTACTATTTTGGTTTACTCTCTACTTATCCTTTCGGATATTTCTTGTTAGCTATGCCAAAAATAATACTTAAATTTTACAACGATTTCATTAATTCAATTAATGATCAAACAACAGAAAATATCTTTAAAATGTATACGGAGTTATACGACTTGGCTGGCAAAGTTTTTAAAAGTTTTCAAGGTTTCTTGTTGTTAAAAATATCAACAACTTTTACTATCGCCACAATAAATTTGTTTTACTCGACATATATTATAAATATGGACAAAATACCCTTTGTCGACGAAGTCCTAATGATACTAGATAATGTTTTCTTGGAAATAACAACACTATTACTTGACTTTATGCTGTTTTATTATTTTCATATGATTTTAGAGAAGGTAAATAAACGGTTTTTGCGATCCTAGAGAAGGTAATCCCTATATATTATTAATTTCAGAAAAAAAATCTCAGTAACTTTATCAATGATACAAATCTATATAAAAAGGTACTCTTACTTTTTCGGGTTTTTATAATAATTTTAATATTTCAGGTTGATTTAGTTTACCTGAAATTCAATCTAGAACCACCATCTTTTATGGTCTATGGGTTGTTTCCTCTAAACTGTTCATTAGTTTTTTCGGTGAGCCAAGAAAGAAGAGCTAAATCATAATTTTGAAAACAGATGATTGTAGGAATTACAACTTATGTTATTTATTTGATTCAGTTCAGTCCAAAATCTCCCTTCTAAAGATATACGAGGGTAGGTCAGTAAGTCGCTTTACAAAATCTAGGATACAGTGCTCACCTAGAAACCAATTTGTAGTTAAATTTTATAAAGAATAAAATGTTATTGGGTTTCAATAGATTTTTTTTCAGTACACAGTCCCAGAGTATTAAAAAGTAACCTTTCCTTAAACTGAATCATCACGATTAAAAACGAAAAAATAACGCTAAAAATGTGAAAAGCAGTTGATCTGTTTATAACTACAAACCTCCCCACGTAAAAAATTGGATAATTAGTGACAATATCTGAAATGATTTCTTCTATTTGATAATTTCTTATTACAGTTGTTCGGTGTAACTTTTGTGCCAAAATCAAATCACACAACCATATTAAAATAACGGTACCGCCCTAAAAAAAATAGGTATCTCGTGTATTTATAAAAAAAAAAACAATTACCGTAGTGAGAATTAAAAAACAAACATTAGAAACAATGACTTCATCATATTCATTTTTCTCATACAAAAATCCACTTTCAAAACTGTCATCAAGGTAATTAAGAATCTGTAAATTTGTATATACAATTATCAAAAGAAAAGGCCATCCAAACACTTCGTTGAAATGCTCTGTAGTAACTTTTAGAAAACGAAGAGTATTTTTAATTCTTTCAATTTGATAGTCGTTTACATTGAACAACAGAATGGTCACACTTTTGTACCCTTGTAGTATAATATCAAGAACATAGTGCCCATTTAATTTATTGCAACGTTGGCAGCTCTTAGCTCGCTACCTCTATGACTATGTTGGTAGCAGAAGTAACTAAATTGTGTCAACAAATGTGACAGGGCAGTAGATTTTTTTATATGTGAAGTGTTCTAACCCGACTTTTTAAGAATTGTCATTTTTGGTAGATGTCTCTAAAAAACAAATGGATGTTTAAAGTCGGATTTACACAACTCAGTTTTTATAAAAAACCAGAAACATGAAAAAAATGTTAAAGAAATTTAATCTATAAAAATTTAGAAGATATGAGAGTTTATATTTTGCACTTTGACTCTGTTTATTTCTGTTGAAATTTTTCTCTGGGACGCGAGTTCTGGCGCACCCTGTACAGTCAAAGTGTAAAATTTAAACTCTCATAACTTAGAAATTTTTATAGATAGATTTTTTTAAACATTTTTCTTGTTGTCTAAGGCATCGCTCGATGATAGAGTGCCACGGAGGTGAGCGACTTTCCGGACACTGTGTATAATAAGTCACTCCAATTGTACCATTTAACAATAAAGTTTAATACTACCAACTCAAGAACATTCTTTATGTATTATTTACTCATGTAATTGCATTAGGTACTTTTAATGGTCTATGTTTACACACTAATATATTTAATGAATATTGACATTACTTTAGTTAATTCCCATTTTCAATACAAAATGTGGACACCAAATGACCTAAATGAAGTTGTCACGGTTTTTTTCAAAGTATGGACTTATTTTGGTTTGCCAGTTTACAAACTTGAAATTACAAACAAAACCGAAAAAAGGTTTCAAAACCAAACATCATTTCA